>NC_134023.1:30728587-30781087 GCF_040712315.1 Castanea sativa | reverse complement strand
GCCCATTCAAAAACCTTGCCATGGTAGCTTCTCTATCCTCCTCTACATTGGCCCAAATCATGGCAATCTCCATCTCCTTGTGGTAGTCATCCACGCTCCTATAGCCTTGAGTAAGACTCTGTAATTTCTGATACAAGTCCCTATAGTAGTGACTAGGAACAAACCGCCTCCTCATGATTGCCTTCATTTCCTCCCAAGTCTCAATAGGTCTCTCATGGTTTCTCCTTCTGTTCATCACAAGTTGATCCCACCATATAATAGCATAGTCAGTAAACTCAATGACAGCGAGTTTTACCTTTTTCTCCTCGGAGTAGTTGTGGCACTCAAAGATTAATTTCACATTCTTCTCCCACTCCAAGTATGCTTTTGAATCATTTTTCCCTTGGAATGTTGGTATCTTCATTTTTATGTTTCCTAGGTTCCTGTCAGTCCCATCTTGGATCTTTTCGGAAACCTCTACCACGTCTTTCTCTCCTTGGCATAAACCTGCCCTCATTGTTCAATGAAGATTGATCTTCTTCATCTTCAAACTCATCCTCGTGGTAGTTATCAGAATCATTCAGGCGAGCACACCTTTCTTGCCTTCTAGCATTAGGGCCTCTTTGGGGACGCTCCTCACGCAAAGTAGCAATAACAGTGTCTTGCCTATCCATCCGATCCCGAATCTCATTAAACACCACGTTCATGCGTTCAAATTGTTGTTGCATAGCCTGTAAAATGATGGACGACTCCTCCCCTCCTTCCCTATTTGATGTTTCACACCTGAAAGACATACTTTTGAAACAACAGAGAATTGTTAGAAATAATTCCTCACAACACTCCCTCATGTGTTTGCACTCAAATTATGTCACTCCCACTCGTGTTTCACTCTTAAATTGGCTTTTTCCCGATAACAGTCTCACACTCTCTTGCCTTTTTCCACTCGTAACTTCGTCTTTTCAGTTCTTCATTAAACTAATAAACTTGATCAAGAAATTCAACTTGTAGTGTAAAAACAAATACCAACGGCAAGAAAATATGACAGAAACACTAAATCAAAGGAAGAGGACAAAAGAAAACGATATTCTGGTCTGAGAGAATTGAAACTACAAACAAATTTTTTTTTTTTTTTCAGATGTCTTTTTTTCACTTTTTTTTTTTTGGGAACTGGGTGCACGATTTTAACCTAATGCACTTCAATAAAAAAAAAAAGAAAAAAAAAAGAATGATGAATGAAGAAACACAAAAGAAACAAGATAGGATGATAACAAGAAACAAAAGATAAAGGGATAGGAAACTAATTTTAGAACCTGTGCTCTGATACCAAATGATGTGAACCTCAATCAACACGCTTTGAGACCCAACAAAAATATTGGAATATTTACCCAAGAAAGCTAAAATTCAGATTTATGATAGAAACCCTGACCCAACGTTTATAATCGAAATGCGAACCAAATGTATAAGTTGACCTTGACCCAATGATTATAAAGAATCACGAACCAAAGGTATAAAGTTTGAACGCCACAAGGAAGAATCCTTGATAAGTTCACAGTTCTTGAAGAACCAAAAGAGAGCAAAGCCTCACCTTTTCTGATTTTTATTCAATAATATTATGAAAAACGTTTACAAACTTCAGAGCCTATTTAAGGGCTCCATAAAACTTGACAGACAAGAAAATATATTCTAAAATAACTCCTAATTAATACATTACCATATCAGGAATCAAATTTGACCTAAAAAACATTAAATGCACCTAAAAATAAGGAAAATACCTAAAAAACGTACTAAATAATAAAATCCTAAATAAAAGTTGATTTGGTCTGAAATTAGCAGATCCAAAATAGGAAAAAATCTGCCTTAACTGATATAGAGCTGGAAATTCAATCAGCCTTAAATCACTCCCAATTAAGCTAGATCAGCCCTAAATAGCTTGAATTAAATTTATTACGCTTTCATCTTCTTTTGGGCCAAGCTTGGAATGTCCTGCGTTAGAATCAACCTAAATCTCTTGAATCAGCCCATTAAGTGCTTCTTTGATCTTCTTGGATCTTGCTCTTGTAATAGGCCTGGAACATGCAATGGATCCTCGAATGCTTGTTGATTCTCATCATTCCCCCTCTCTTCAAAAGGATTCGTCCTCGAATCGTCACCTACATCAAAAGGAGAAAGATCAGAAACATTAAATGTAGCACTAATGTTATGCTCACCTGGAAGATCCAACTTGTATGCATTATCATTGATTCTCTCAAGGACTTGAAATGGACCATCCCCTCTAGGATGCAGCTTAGACCGCCTACGAGTTGTAAATAGAAGTTGTTCGATTTATTATTCATTTAACAGTCGTTAGGAGAATGATAAATCTCACAGTGATTCAATTCAATATATTTTAACTCTTAAAATATATCAACATACCAACTAGAAGTCTCCACTTCCATGATCAAGACAAATCATCTTAGTTGATATGTTATAGTCTTCACAGATGAAATGCCTAATTTCATCACCGACTATGAACTACAATTCTGAGTTTACAAAGAACTTGTGATTTATATCTTTTGTGACTTTTCACATAAATCACATACTATGCATCTCATGGACTATATGATAATATTTAATATTTATGTTACCATTATTTTAGATTATAATAAAACAACTTTATTAATCACAATATTAAGTCATACATAATGTCATACATAGCATCATATAATAGAATTTAAGGGCACTAATCCTAACAATAGAATTCTGCAGAAATTTTATGTCTGCAATTTTTGATCTGTTGAATCTAATTTTCGATCGATAGAATTTCACTGAATTTGAATCCTTCTTTCTGCAACTTGTATGTTCTTGTATTCTGACTTGTAACACCTTGAGCATTGTCTAATAAACTCTATAGACTCTAAAATCTATATCTAGACAAATCTGTGCTCACGGTTTATCGATTATTCTAAACTTTTAGAACCAAATAAGTAGTATTAGAGCAGGTTAGCTCTTGTTTTTAGGTTTTTATTCCTAGAGTTGATCATTGATGCCTACTATCATGGATAATTTTAAGTGTTTGTCTGCTCATATTTGTGATGATTTGAATAAAATGACACTAATGTTTCTGTTGATCTTATTGATGCATGTGAAAGTCTTTGTAGGGAATTAACTAAATTTGTGAAAATTACTAAGAAATTTAAGGAATAGTTAAAATTGGCTAATCTTGAAAAAGAGAAATTGATTGTGAGATTAGATAAATCTAATAAAAATAATGAATTTTTGAGAAATCAATTTTTCTCTCAAGATGAAAAGATGAAAAGTTTGGAACAAAAGTTAGCTAAATCTGAAACTAAACTTGAAAATTTGTCTAATACCAAACTTACTGTTGATAACAGATCTATATTTGTTTCTACTCCTATTAAGCCTAAAGATAAAATTTATATTCCTCATTTCAAGAGGAATCATAAAGAAAATGCTTATTTTACTAGGTTAGACAAAGGTAAGAATTCTGATGTAGACATTGAAGTTTCTAAACCTATGTCTAAACCTTCTGTTAGAGTATATAAAAAATCTGTTTTTGTGCCTACTTGTCACCTTTGTAGTTTTGTTGGTCATATTAGACCAAATTATTCTTTGTTGAGGCAGGAGCCAAAGCCTGTGACCGGAAACCACACTAGGAGTATTAATGTTCCTAAATTTGTTCATGTCTGTCACATTTGTAGTGTCCATGGTCATATTCATCTTAACTGTCATAAATTGAAATTTAAGCATGCTGTGTTTCAGTCTAGGATATGTGATGATTTTTCTCCTGCATAAGTCTTGATAAATTGTTTCATATGCTTTGAAAAATTTATGCTTGTTGGCTTGTGAAAGGAAATTGCAGGATTTCAGTCTTTCTCAGAAGAATTGTGTAATCCCTTAAATACACTATGTTCCTCATGGTTTTTCACTTACAAAGTTAAAGACTCGTGTTGGTAAGAAAAGATTTGCTAAGGTGAGTGTTGTTTACTTGTCCTTGATATAATTTTTTCAATTATTTGTGGACATATTTACTTTTTGTTTTTGGCTGTCTAGTTTTTAGTTTGTTATGATTATTCAAAAAAATCCAAAAACATTAAAAAAAATTTCAAAAAGGTAAAAATATTTTATTTTGTGTCTAGTTTTATTTTCTTTTTTGAGAATTATATGAATTATGATATCTCTCTCTTGATTTAGAACATGCTTGCTATTGTGGAGAAACATAGAAAGTGTGTCTTACATAACTAAGCACATGACCATTTTGAGATAAATGCAATTTTGTATGAGTATGTACTAGTTTGTACATGTACTCATGGGTTAATTAAGAAATTGATATTTCTTATTTGTGTACCCTATATAACTTAGTTGATTATTGTCATGCATTGTTTTGCAATTTGTTCTTTTAGCATAATGTGTGCGTTTTATTTTTGGTCATAATTTTTTTTTTGAAAATCCAAAAGGATTTTTATTTTTGTATTATACATCTTCAAGATGTGTAATTGAGGTTGGCTTATGAAATTTACATTTCATGACTATGTACTTTGTTTACCTTTGATGAGCTTTATTTTTTCTACACTTTGCTAGTTTGTGCTATGTAGTGCTTGTATTGTGTGAGTTGTTTGTGGTTTTAATCACATGCTCTTGATTTTGAAGTCACATTCTTTTGATTGCAAGGACTAAAAAATCCTAGGAGAAAGGCATAAATAACCATCTCACTACTGTTACTTGCCAATCATGAACACCTGTGTGCAAATCATAAAAGCCGTGCTCGGTAATGTGTAGCATTTGTATAGCAAAATACTTAAGGTGTTATTGTACATTAGATAAAAGAAACAAAAACAAAAACAAAATATATAAAAAAAAATGCTTCAAAAGAAAAAAAAAAAAAGCAAAATCATAATAAAAAAAATTTGCATGGTTGCAAGCGTGTTTTCTAGGAGATATTGGAGTTATATGATATATCTCTTTAGGTGAAAGTCTTTTTCAAATCTATGTGATGAATAATGTAGAAATTGTGCTTATTTTCTGTCTACATATCACCTTGTGAGTATCTCATACACTTACTAGTTGCATACATTACACACAAATCTTTGTTAAGCTCTGATACCACTTGTTTGTTCGTTTAAACCCCTTAAACAAATTGTGTAACCTAATATATTAACCAAGTGATTACTTAAATTAATTATTCAGATTTAGATTAAACACAAATAAATCATATCACGCAAAAATGCGGAAAAGTAAATTACACCACGATATGATGACTTAGGAAAACCAATGAAATTAATCGTTTCAAGGTAAAAACTTGGGGAGGATTTGACCTAGTTATCCTCAAAGTAAAGTAGATCCACTATAAGAGAATTGGAGTTTTTACAATCAGATTTAACCCTAAATCTATTGCTACCTCATATAATAACTTACTGATACGATCATGTGCAAGCTCCGAATCCATGAACTCATTCTCTTCTTGGATTTACACCAACACAAGTAGCCTTGCTTGTGACTTTGAGATCCTACTAAAAGGTTTCAGATCATCTTCAATTTTTGATCTTTGTAGCAGCAACTTCAGATTTACCGGATTTAATGATATGAGAATGATTTCCAGTAGTGACTTTGATAGAGAAAGGTACAATACTTTTTAGATCTCACAAGAGCACCTCCAAAGTCTCTCAAAAGCTCAAAAAATGTAGTTGGAGTTTTCCTTTATGTACTAGAAGTGTTTCACTTGAAACCCAAAACGTTTAAGCAAAATTTGGGTTGAAATAGAATTCTGCAGAAATTTCATGTCTGCAATTTTCGATTGGTCAGATTTAATTTTCGATTGATTGAATTTCATTGAATTCGAATCTTTCTTTCTGCAGCTTGTATGTTCTTGTGTTTTGACTTTTAACACCTTGAGTTTGTCTAATAAACTCTATAGATTCTAAGATCTACACCTAAACAAGTTTTTGCTCACGGTTTGCCAATTGTTCTAAACTTTAAAAACACACACACACACACACACATATATATATATATATATATATATATATATATAATTTTAGTTATTGATTCTCAAATAATAATAATAATAATAATAATAATAATACATAAATAAATAAATAAATAAAAAATAAAAAATAAAGGTTGGCTATCTTTAATGTGGTACCCATTTAAATTATTGTTGAAGTTATAAAATGCAATAGATTCATTTCCTATTAAAGAACTCCAACATAAATTACCTAAAACTTTAAGATTTTAAGAGCATTCTAATAAATAAATAAATAAATATTTTGTACAATCAAAAATTTACTTTATTTATTTTACATTATTGTTTTAACAATACACCTTACATCTTATATTCACTTACCACTATTTTCAAATATTTTTTTCCATCTAATTTTACATTACTTTAACCATACATTCTACATCTCATACTCTATTCTTTTTGTAAGATTAGAATAATCTAGTTGGAATAAAATTATAGTGTTTTAAGATATAAATGTTGCTACAGTAACATTTATTTTTAGACGTTAATTGTAGTAAAATACAAAAATTTTAATAGTAATAGAGCACTAGCTATGGAAGTATTTTAAGCACTTGGTGATACATTAAAAGGCAAATAGATAAAACTTTAAAGTAAAACATCGGATAAAAATGTTCTAAAAGAGTCGCTTGAGAGGTGTAATTTTTAGGTTCATGGAGCATGGTAAATGGTGCTCCGAAATTATGAGCTTGGCTAGTTCATCTGCTACTAATTTATAAGCAATAAAACAATACTATGTACACAACAAATTCACAAATTTTTTCATAACTTATTTTATAGTTTACTAAAATCTCAATCACTTCTATGCATAGAAATACCAATTTAGTTGCAAGACCTTGGCAACTAATTCAATAGTTAGATTGCGAATATACAACATCACTTTATTGGAATTATCATTTATATAATTCAAGGAATTATCATTTATATTATTTTTGTTGTACACTAATTGCCTAGACAGTTATGAAAAATATTAGTATGAAATTTGGTCTGCCTTTATGGCCTGTTTGGATGAAGGGAAAAATTAGGAGTGAAGGAGAGTAGAATTGATTAAAAATAAACTAATTTTATACTAAAACTATTCTATTCCCTTTTCTTCTCCTTCGATCCAAACAGACTATTAATCTTTACAAAACCAAGTCACGCGCTCTTAAAAAAAAAAAATTTTAATAGTACATTAAAAAAAAAAAATTGTAGAGTTGACTAAAAATAAACTAATTTTATATTAAAACTATTCTATTCTTCCTCTTTCTCATTCAATCCAAATAGACCATTAATCTTTACAAAACTAAGTCGACTCTTAAAAAATAAAAAATTTAACAGTATATTAAAAAAAGAAAAAGAAAAAGAAAAGAATAAAAAAAAGGACCACCCTCTATACAAAAGCCGCTCTCCCTAGTCCTATTTTCTACTTCACTCTCTGCCTGTCGTTTTTGTTTATATCATAAATTCATAATAGAAGCGAAAAGGCAAAGAAGAGAACGCACTTGCTCACACAGCTACACCCTCTCTCTCTGCTTATCACCCAAAATCTGGAGCACCCCATTTCTTATTACTCTGCCATTTGAAGTTAATTTTTCCTATGCATAGCCAGTTCCATTTCCTCTCATTTTTCTTTAATGCTTTATGGCAATAGTGGGTTACTCTTTATTAAATACTATCAAGAAACTTATTTTTCTTGATTTATGATTCATGGGTGTTAAATCTGGAGTCTTTGTCCAAATCTAGTCATACCCATTTGGTTAGTGACAGTCAAGGAGGTTTCAGACAAGGTATGTTCTTCATGGGTTTTATGTTTATTCTTAAACTGTTTTTTTTTTTTTTTCCTTTTTATGTTTTTGTTTTTTTTGATATATTTTCTGTGATTTTCACTGATCTGTCTGTGTGTTATTGGCTTAGTTATTCAAGTTATTGCTTTTTTTTGTTATGTGGGGTTTTGATAATTAATTGATAGGTCTCTGTGGTCCAATCCTTTGTCTACCTAACATTATTTTAATATTTCCAATCATAGATCTTTACGAGGGTTTGATATTAAGAGTACTGTGAAAGTGAGAGAGAACAAAAAAGAAAGAAAAAAAAAACCCTTGTTCTTCGATTGGCAGACCCATTGTGGTAAGAAATTTGCTTTAGAATGTTCCTTTCTATATCATTTTGTTTCTTTGTCTTTCAATGCTTTTCCTGTATTTTTGGTGACAAATCAGTGGTTTGCATTTTTGGCTTTTGTTGTTCCTAAACGGTTTTTAATTGTAGTTTTTATTTCACAGACATGTATGTTTTGCTTACTTTCCTTTATACAATATTTTGCTTTCTGGGGTTGTGATCTCATTTCTGGCTGCTTAGTTGTTTCAATTTGTTATTATTTATTTATCTTCTCTGGGTATGCCTGTAATCTCATATGTAATTTATTAGTTGTGATGTTATTTTCTTCTGGTCACGATTCTTAATTATTTTGTCAGCGTATCTGAAAATTTTGTTATATTGAATTCTCTTTTATTTCTCGTCATTTCTTACTTGATTCCTTGTATTTGTTTACTTGGAATGTTGTAAATAATTATTACAATTTATTGTCATTTGTTCTTCACATTGAAGGCATTGAGAGGTTTAAATTCTCTCAATTATGTACAAGGGGAAATCCTAGCTCTTGTGTTGTATGGATAAATTCCTTGTCATGGCTTAGGGAAACCTGTTAATCTTAAACACATGGACGGTGAATGAAATTTGGTTGCAAATAGTAGTAGTAAGATTCTGTTATAGAACTTTGACTATTTAATTTGAAAGTTGATTTTTTGTTATGTTAAGCCCATCGATGAGTTTATTCATCTTTCAAATTTATAAATCTTATCCTCTAAACAGGAAAGAGGGGAACATGGTTTTGAAGAATTAGCCTGACACTAGTATTTGCTTGCATAGGCTTCTTGTTAATATGATAAATCTCTATTTTTCTTCTTTTAATTATTATTTCTCTCCTCATTTTGTGACATGACATTGATTTTGCATGCTGTTGCCTTTTAATAATCTCTTAATGTGTTTCTTGTTTAGTGGCAAGAAGAGGCTCTGATTAATTTTCCTATGTAACATAATTTTCCTTATTTTTCTTGTGGTAGGTTATTACTCTTAACGCTGCTTGGTCATGGACGGAGAATCATCATGGATCAACCATTGCCTTGATGAAACGGTGAGAGAGTTTGGGGAGTTTGATTCATTCTCCGAACTTAATGATGAAGGCAACACAGAAGCTACTGCAGTTTCTGTGGATTTGATCCTCCCTGATGACCTGTTGGAACGGATCCTAGCCTATCTCCCCATTGCAAGCATATTCAGAGCAGGTTCTGTGTGTAAAAGATGGCACGAGATTGTTAGCTCAAACAGGTTTTTATGGAACTTTTCACATGTCCTTACACAAAAACCATGGTATTTTATGTTTACAAGCTGTGATGAATCAACCAGTTATGCTTATGATCCCACCCTTCGGAAGTGGTATGGCTTTGAACTCCCTGACATCAAGCCAGATTGTTTCATTGCTTCATCGTGTGGATTGGTTGGCTTCATGGACAATGACAGCAGAAGTGAGCTATATGTGTGCAACCCAATAACCAAACACTTCAGGAAGCTTGTGGAGCCCCCAGGCTTGAAATTTTCTGATTACAGTGCACTTGCAATCTCAGTGGACAGGACATCACATGTTTATACCATCACAGTAGTGAAGTCTAAGCAAGTCCCTGGAAATTTTTTCCAATGGGATATCGCAATTCATATATATGATTCAGAAACAAGGATGTGGACAACCCCTTTGACAGAGGTTTTCGGTGGATGGAGAGGTGGTGATGAAAGTGTGATCTGTGATGGGGTTTTGTACTTTTTGATTTATTCAACTGGGAATGGTGCACCAGAAAATCGTCATGGCCTAATTGCATATAATCTCTCTAGCCGTTTTTCCCACAGTTTGTTGAATAGGAGTTTTATTCCAGTACCTTGTCCTCTTACATGTGGCCGTCTGATGAACCTGAAGGGGAAGCTGGTGATGGTTGGAGGAATTGGGAAACAAGATCGAGCTGACATAATCAAGGGGATTGGCATCTGGCTTCTAAATGGTAAGGAGTGGCAAGAGATAGCACGTATGCCTCATAAATATTTTCAAGGGTTTGGGGAGTTTGATGATGTTTTTGCTAGCAGTGGTACGGATGATCTCATATACATCCAAAGCTATGGAGCTCCAGCACTTCTTGTCTTTGATATGAACCAGAAGCAATGGAGATGGTCACTGAAGTGCCCTGTGACAAAGAGGTTCCCACTTCAGCTGTTTTCTGGATTTTGCTTTGAACCCAGGCTTGAAATTGCTCCCTAATTTGTTTCTCTTTGGAATTATGTGGTGTTATTGATGAATTTGCCTTACATTCCCATGGCTTTCTTTTGTTTCCATTTGCGATTATATTTGGTTATTATGAAATGTGTGTTCTGAGAAGTTTATACAAAATGTAAATGCAGATAAATCTGCTTCATTCATGATTATGGGAAATATCATTCTTTGCATTCAGTGTCAGAAATACCACTAGGCTTTGAGATTTCTTTTTATTGATAATTAATCTATGTAGTTGTCTTTCTTAATGAGCCATTTCTGCCAGTTTCTCCTTCGGGTTTCCCAAATTTTTGCTTAATGCTTTTACAAATGATGCTAAAATTTTATTTGATTGTTCATAAAAAGGGTTTGTCCTCATCCAATATGGGCACATCTGATATTCTTAGGGATAGTATCCAAAAAAGAAGAAGATATTCTTAGGGATGGGAGATGATCTCTTTCCATCCCCAAGGAAAATTTCTAGATAGTTATCTCATTTCCTGATTTGGTATTTTTGTAGTATTTATTACCAGATCAAATCTTGAAATTGGGACTTGTTCTCTTCCCCAGGGTGGGGCTCTCTACAATCCCCAAGTAAGAAGTAACGAATTTTGAGATGGGCTCCCATGTTGAAGTGACTAGTTATAAAATATTTTCATTTTCTTACTTACAAAATTGTGTAGATCAATGTGGGATTGCAAACTTTTCTTTTTCAACCAGGGAATATTATAATTTGATAGCTTAAATCCGTATAGAGTTTGTACTTGTTAGCTGTATCAACAATGAGAATGCTAAATGGCATATGCCTTTGTCCTAAGAATGCATTGGCTGGTAGTATATGCTTTTAAAATACTAGAACAAGTTTGGCCAATGTTTGTGTTACTGTTTTAAGTCATTGCTGGTTTAATCCACACATTAGTTGGAAGTTATATGCATTCAAAGTGATGGGGGTGATGGGCTGAAGGTGTTTTTACATTACATCAATCACAATTTAGCAACATTTAGCGAGTGATGGGTTCATCAACTGTGTGTTTAAAAAATATTATATTTAACTCCCATTTTAAAAAGGAGGGTGAGGAGGAGGGGTAAGTTTGCCTTGTGTATGGGTTGGTGGAGAAGTGATGAGCTCAACTTGCTTTTTAACAAAAGTGGATTGTGACCAAGACACAGGGAAAGTTCAGATTAATGGGACACAGTTGTTTAAACAAATGTGGTAATATGTAAAAATTGACAACGGTGATGTATTGTCCATAAACTGTTGTTTTGTATTTAAAATAGGTACCATTTTGGTCTTCCACCTCGGATTTCAGTCTCTATATTAAAATAAGTTGGTTGTCTTGTGTTAATTTCAAATGGCTTTAATTGAGGATGGAAAGACACAAATTGTTGCTGCTTCTTATGATTTTTAATCAGGGACGGTGCTTTTTAAGGGAAACGGGGCCATGGCCCTCAAAATTTTATAATATTTTTTAATACTACATATAAATTTATAATAAAGTTTAAAAGTTTCGGTCCAAATATTATACATGGCCTCTCCTCCTAAGAAAAAATCATTGAAAGTTGATTATCAAATATATATATCATTGAAAGTAGGGTCAAAGAAACCAAAAATAAAATAATCACCTCACCCCCCTCCCAAAAAAAATAAAAAAATAATTATAATTTCCACGCTTTACTGGTTTCATTGTTTCAGTGTTAAGTGTTTGACATTTTTTTTCTATTCAAATAACAATAGGTGTGACTAAAATGGTGGCGTTTGGTGATTTTCTTAGAGTGCAAATAACTTATGACTCTCAATTAGAAGAATTAAATTATCAATTTAGTGAGATGGATTAGGATAAAGCAATAACCTATCAACTTGTTTGTGTACAGTTGTTCTTATTCTTCTGGTTATACCGAATCTATATAGTATGCATTTTTTTTTTTATAAGTATAGTGTGCAATTATTAGTAATGAATATTGTCAAAACTAGATTTTGCAACAAAATAGAAGATATTTTTTTTAACAAACTCTTTGTTTTGTACATTGAAAATGAATTCGTTTTGAACAATTTAAAAAAAAAACAATAATTATAATTGATGTAGTTTTGATTTTCTTTTATTAGTTTTGTTATAAATTTTGGAATATTTATTATTCATAAATGGTCAAAAAATTTAGTTCATATATTTTTTTTTGAAGGGACAAAGATAAAATCTTGGTTTCATGACTTTTTATTTTTTTTTTTTTAATTTTTTTATAGTAAACAGTAATACTTATTAGAACACACACAAAAATAATAATTGGTTTCGTAACTTCATCCTTGTTTTTAATCAAATATTTTTTTTTCATTGACGGGTAACTAAGATTAGATAATTTTTTTGACATGGTACATTCGGCTAAATAACTAGCCTTCCTAATCAATAAGTCTAGGGACACTTCTTTTTTTCTTTACAAAATTTTCATAACCGAAAAGGTTTTAAGTTATTGATATACAATAAAATAGCATCAGTGGTGAAATAATGTGAATATTAATAACAATTTGCCACCTTAACTAAATGTAAAAAATTTATGAAAATTTTTGTATACATGATAGATTGTGAGGTGTCATGCCATGTCAACAATAATGTATCTTTCCTGTTTTTGACTCTTTTGTGTTATATAGTTGTCCTTCCTATTTTGATGATGTTATTAGGAAGGAAGCTTGTTGTAGTGTGTAATTCATTTTCTACTAAAGTCTTGATTCATTAAGAAAAGAAACAATAATGTGGCCTTGGTTGCCATGTCATAGAAAATAAGGAATTGGTAGGAAATTGTGAGACATGGTAGCAATTTTCACCTCATATTTAAGGCAACAATTTTTTAATAGGAATTTAAGGGAAGATTGACTCCGTTTAAAAAGAAAATAGATTAAATTGATAGAAGCAGAAGAGAATATCTCTGACTAAAAAAAATTAAAAACAATAGCAGAGAATAATTACGAAAAAGACAAATATTGTTTACCACATGATGCCATAATACACATTGATGATTGTTGTGAAATTTTAAAATACTCGCAAGTGTACGAACCGTACCGAAGTATAGTTTGACAAGAACAAGGTCGAACCCACAGGGACTTGAATGAACGTAGGAAAATTAATTAAATCTTAACCAAATTAATCCTAATCTAGTTTAATAAAAATTGGTTGTTTTAAAATTAATTTAAACTAAGCAAATAGTTAAACTAAGCAAAAGATATAAAGCAATAAAAAGATGTAAACAATCAAGGGAAAGGAAAGGAATTAAGGTTTTGGAATCCGCCTTGTAAGTCATATCAGCATATATTTATGATCATTAATTTTTTCCAACTACTACATGATAATCTAGAAATCAATCTTGCTATCATGGAAAATATTCTCATTAAAATCTTTATTTTAAAAATCAAAAGCATGTTCTTCTTCGCTTCTTAAGTATAAAATCAAATCATCAATTGTATCATAGCCAAACAAATCACAAGATATATCCAATTCTAAAAATCAAATCATAAATTGTATCCATTGACAGATAAATCACAAGCAATATCCAATTTTATAATCAAGAATTAATAAACCAAGCATTCAATTAATTAAGACAAATCCTAAATCATGAGAAAAACATGATTGAACTCATATCTAGAATCTCATCTTAGTCAATTGATATGAAGCAAGAACAATTTAAATAATTAAAGAACAACTATTGTGGGAAAAATCAAATCACATAAATATTACTAATAATCCTTAACAAGGTTTCATCCTCAACCCTAATTATAAATTTAGCTACTCATAATAATTAAAATAAAACACAAGAATAAAATACTAAACATTAAACTAGACAAATAAAATAAAACTAACTGTCATGGAAGAAAACCAAAGAAGTTCCGCACTCTCTATGTTCAGCCCCCAACCCTAGCACTAGCCCCCCTTGAATTTTGCCCTAAAGAGCCTTTAAATAGGTCAAGGAATCCTATTACAAGTTGAATTCCCGTTTGGGAAAAATTCCAGATTTTTAGGCTTCACTTAACCGACAATTTTGGCCCATTTAACATCAAAATTTGAACTTTTGGTAAACTACAAAGTTGTAGCCCTTTGAGTTAAATTTCTAGCCCAACTTGAATCATCTCGATTGGACATCAGAGCCAAAAGTTATGCCAAAAATACTAACTGATGTGTAGGCTGGAATCCTAATCCGAATTGAACTTGGGTTTGATGCAAATTTCCTTTGATTCCCTGCTCCAATTAGACTTAAATTTAATTGGGTTGGCCTTCTTTAACTTCATCATGGCCCTTGTAAAAGTAAAGTCCATTAGCTTTCTTCTTTGCACAAATCCACTTATTTAATTTCATTCTCCTACAAAAGACAAATTCACGCAATAAGATTCAATTAAGCACAAAATTGATTATTCACCATTATTCCAAAACCAAATATAAAATGCATGAATTACCTCAAAATAAGTATGATAATGCTTTCTAACAATGATATAAATATGCAAAATTAAGCTATTATCAATGCACATCAATGATGCACGGAAATTAGTAGGCTGAAATACTTCGAGTTATGATAACGGCTGTTAATCCTGAAAAGAAAGAAAGAACTGTCAAGAGTGACTGGTGTAACCCGACCAAGGATCCTCTGACGATTAAGTCAGTTTTCTCTCTAGAACACAAGGATGGGAAAAAAGTGATTAGTCGAACTTACCTTGGATGAACAAGATTTGTTCCTTTTATAGAGAGTTGGAAGTGGGTCTACTTGATCGAATCCACCACAATCATCGGTGATGTGGGTGGTTAATGGAGGAAATGAAAAACATGGAGCAGATTATGAGGAATTCTCTCCACGTTGTAGGAGTAGTGTATCATGGTCTGATTACATGGAGCCTAATGAGAAGTTTTCTTGTAGAATTCACCAACAGTCTCCTGGTCGTCCATGCCCTTGTGTCAATCCTAGACGACCATCATGAGATTGAATGATCTTGTTATCTTGTGGATGAGTATAGGTCATACATGATACCATTATTGGGCTTTTCTCTTCTTAAGGTTTTCTGGATGTGATCAGGCTATGGACGTGGTTTGATTGTATGGACTACCACTATGGACGAATCTTGTAGCTTGAGTCCCCATCAATTGCCCCTCTGTCCTTGTGTCGTCCATACTACTATTGGCTTGACCCATGGTGGTTTTTCATTGGTTGGGGGTAATCTAAAATTGAATGTTCCTGATGTTGACATGTGGTGTGATCTTGGAGCTTGTTTGTCGCGTTGCTTCGTTCTTCAAGGAAAATGCCACGTGGCACATTTTGATTGGTTTACGTCGTTTCACTGTCCAGATTTGTCACCTATAAATAGCGATATTCCTCTCCTACCCTTTCACATTTCTCATATTTTCTTCTCTAACCTTTTTCGTCCAGCTCCTCGTGTAGGAGTTTTCTTTTGTCCTTAGTCACCTTTATTTAGAGCTAGGTATTGTTTTCTTCTCGTATTTAGGTTTTTCTTTAGAGCTTTTTTCAAAATGTCTGAGATTACAGTGTCTTCATCTAGTAATAGTGATGAGAGGGAGATAGACGAGTATCACGACGAGAGTAGCTCGAGTGGTAGTCGTAGTAGTGATAGAAGTAGCAATAGTAGCAATAGTAGCAATAGTAGTGGGGGGGGGGGGGGGAACTCCACAGACGAGAAATACTTGTCTAGGGTTCCTGGAGTTCCCTTAGAAGTCCTCCAAGAATAGACGAGGATGAGAATGGCCTCTAGGCCACTTGCTAGTACATCCATCAATGCTCCCTCGTCTACGTCATCTACCTCTTCAAGTGAAGAGGAGACTTTATATTGTTGCGCTGTAGGCATCCCTTCTAGGATGGTGAGAAAAAACTTAATTCCCTTAGAAGTTGGTACCAAATCCTTGACGACCTTAACCCTTGTTTGGCAATTCGTGGTGAATGGTGCTGTAATCGGTAATCCTCATTTTGGGGTAGGTATATATGAGACTTATCTTCTAGGGGGGCTTAAGTTGCCTCTTAATGCCTTTGCTAGGGAAATACTCCATAGGTTAGGCATAGACATTAATCAGCTTAACCCTAATCATAGAGGTTTATCATATCCATGCAAGTTTTGTGGAGGGAAGTCTTTGATGGGAACCGTCCTCTCACTATGGATGAGTTTCTATATTGTTACAAACCCTCAAAATCAATCAGTCCCTAGGCTTTTACCAGTTTTTTGCTAGGGGTTCAAGCTATAGGTTGGTCAAGTCCCTCCCCATGTTTGATAAGATATGGAAGATGGAGTTTTTCTTCATCTCTAGGTTCTAGGCAGGAAATCCAGTTGAGGTAGGCAGGGATCCATTTCCTCCCTACACTAATGAGAAGGGGAATCTTCATCCAGAAGGTATGTTACTTTTCACTACTCGTTTTTTTGTTTTGTTATATCTATCTAACTCTTTGTTTTTCTTTCTCATAGCTGTAAGACGACCTTCCTTGAGTAAGTTCTACCTTGATTGTGTCCAGCAGGCATGCTTGTTCATAGACAGGGCTTTCCATTCTTTGGTTACTCTATGTCGTCTAGCTACTTGGAGGCTTGGACTTGAACCAACTGAGGAGGCACTTGCTCATGAGCTTACTATGCGTAGACATGAGTTGCCTAAATTGTGTCCTAATTGTTTACTTCGTCTAAACTCTAACATATTTTTCTTCTTGTAGGAATGGCAACCATGAAGGAGAACAAGGGGAAGGGTAACTGACAAGGAAGCCATGCAGGAGGAAGAAGTCCACTCCCAACCTCATCCATCTGGTGCAGAGAAATTGAAGACTCTATCCAAGATGGTAAATATGGGGATTCTTCCTAGTTGTCGAGGCCATAAAAAGGCAAGGCATGGGTCGTCCAAATCTAGGATCGTCAAGACTGGCTTTGTTGTCCCTCTTGCTCCTATCAAGCAGCCATCCTCCGTTCAGATCCTTGACTTGGATTCATCTAACCCTCCTGAAGCCA
The DNA here is from genome assembly GCF_040712315.1 of Castanea sativa. Lineage (NCBI taxonomy): Eukaryota > Viridiplantae > Streptophyta > Magnoliopsida > Fagales > Fagaceae > Castanea > Castanea sativa. Next base: position 30,763,792 of record NC_134023.1, on the reverse strand, counting down.
CCCCGTCCAAACCACCTAGTGGTAGCCCCATGACTCTTCTCAGGAGTGAAGGCCTTGATATGCTGAGTCTGAGGAGGACGTTGCCATATGCTATGATATGTCTATGAAGAAATTTGAGCATTCTACAGTTTATGATCTCTTCAAGGTACTTTTTCTCATCCTTAATCATTCATAAATTAATATACTCGTCCACTTGTCTCACATCCATTTCTTCTTATACAGGCTATGACTAAGTCTATGGCGACATCCAGACATGCTTATGAATTGGAACAGCAAAGGGTTAGGCTGGAGGCAAAGGTTCATGATATGGAGAGAGAATCTAGACGTCGAGCTGAAGTTAGGGCCAAGTTGGAGGACGAGGTAAAGGAGTTGAAGAACCTTGTTGAAGAGTTAAAAGTAGATGCCGTCGAGAAGGATACTCGTCTTGACCATCTCTAAAAGAGAAGCGACAAGCTTTGCACTCTTTTGGGAGAAACTAGAGAAGCAGCTATCAGGGGGTTCAAAGCATCCAGCGAGTTCACTGACCTTTTGGACAGAAACTATGTTGCTGGGTTTGAGGACTTCTATATGGACACCCTTGAAAACTTCCCTGGAGTGGATTTCAGCCCTATCAAGCTTTGCGTCGCTGCTGAGAGTTCTCTTCTCTAGACGCGCTCTAAAGATATAAATGTTGAAGACGATACCTCCACCCAGCCTGCCAAGGACGACCCAAAGTCTGGGGATAATGCCCCTAGTGATTTATAAAATAATTTGTGATCGTCTTTATTCACTTTCCTTGTTTTTCTTCTTCTTCTTTTTTTCTCTTTTTTTAAGGGATCCGTTGTTTGGACCATTTAGATTTATATAAGTACATCAGCCCGTCCAAGTTCAAGGATGGGCATTTATACAATTTCCTTTTTTAGGTTTGACACATTTAAGGGTTTTTGGACGATGGTCGTCTACGCTCTTATTTATGAACATATTTTTCCATATTTGGATGTTCATTTTTATTTTTATTGCCAATTTTTATTCCAATTGTCCTTTGTCCATAGTTAGGACTTTATTTTGGAATAGATGAATATTTTCCTCATCCTTAAACTTATTCTTGGAATTTTGCTTGGCTATTTTTTCTTTTCATCCATAGCTTGGATTGCCCAGTGGGTTGGACGTGTCGTCCATATAAAGTGTTTTGCATGCATGCTTTTCTTCGCCCTTTATTTTTGGACGAGTGTACTGGGAGGTGTTTGTTCCTTCCCTTTGTACTTAACGTTATTGCCTTAGGTTTTATGGAAATTTGCCTTTTCTTAGTCTAAGGATGGCTTATGACAATACATCTCCGCATCAAGAGATTTTAAACGCCTTTAATTTCTTATGGACGTTAATTTCATAGAATCATCAACACTTAAATTAGAGAATTCAAGCTGCTTTATATACAATAATTGTACATAACATTGTCCCTAAACACCAGAGAACTTAGTACGTAGCATCATCCAAAGACATCATCCATGTTGGTACTCAGTCCTTGTTTTAGGGAATTCAAATTACTTTATATACAAAAAGACTTTGTTCATGACATCGTCCATAGCACACGCTAGTAGCTAGTGTTTTTTAGGGAATTCAAATGCTAGAAAACATAAAATACTGTTGAAAAACATAAATACTGAAAAATAACATAAATAAATTACTAGTGATCACTAGTAATCTTTAATCTCATCCATGCTGACCTTCTTGATGAGTTTTCTTCACTGGTAGTACTTCATCAAGTGTTCCACATTCCACGAGTGCTCCAGCTTTCGTCCATCCAGGGCTTCTAAGTAGTACGTGTTAGGATTAGTGCCCTTAAATCCTATTGTATGATGCTATGTATGATATTATGTATGACATTATGTATGACATGATGTATGACTTAATATTGTGATTGATAAAGTTATTTTATTATTATCTAAAATAATGGTAACATGAATATGAGACATTATCATATAGTCCATGAGATGCATTGTATGTGATTTATGTGAAAAGTCACAGAAGATGTAAATCACAAGTTCTTTGTAAACTCAAAATTTATAGTTCGTAGTCGGTGATGAAATTGGGCATTTCATCTGCGAAGACTATAACGTGTCAACTAAGATGATTTGTCTTGATCATGGAAGTGGAAACTTCTAGTTGATATGTTTTAAGAGTTAAAACATATTGAACAGGACCGTTGTGAGATTTATTATTCTCCTAACGACTGTCAAATGAATAATAAATCTCACGACTTCTATTTGCATGAACTCTTAATCCTGAGAGAATAATGGACCTGATCATGAAGTGTAGGTTGCTTTGATATATCAGGAGTGAGATCTAAAGTGATGGTCAAAACCTCAGTATGTTGGGCAGCCACATTTAATGTTGATGGAACATATATTCTCAAGATGGAATTCATAGTCTCTTGATGGAGATATAAAATATTCCCTTGAGATAAGTTTAATGGTTTCAGTTATTCAGAGAGTTAGGCCTAACCACTTTAGTAAGAAATTACTAAAGTATATATTTATGAAATTGGGTTTAATAAATATATAATGAATAACTTTAAAGAATTAAACCGGGTACTCAAGGATAAGATGTAGTAATTTACAAAGTGGCAGTCTACATTTATGACTTTGTGTTACTACGAATATTTTATGAAGGGGTTACGTGTATAATAAAGTCTTGGGATATAATTTATTAATAAGGCCTAGAGTGCAATTATATTTATATAGTGGTATTAAATATAATTAATGGTAACTTTGGACTTGTCAAGAGTTGACGGAAAAGCCCAAGGCCCATTGGAGCTAGTGTCTTATTGGTCCCTTTTGGTCCCACTCCGAGCCACACACTAAAGCCCAATTGGAAAGGCCCAATAAGCCAGCCCAATTAGATAATCAGTTAGTTATAAAGGGAGAAACATACATAATTTTTATTAGAAGAGATTAGAAAAGAAAAAGAAACGGTGTGTGAGAGAGTGTGAGACACACTTTCATTCTCCCTTTGAAAAACTGATTGAGAGACCGCACATCTTGGGCGTAAAGTGGAATTGGAGTGAAGATTAAAAGTGTTCCCAAGTGCTTCTAATCTTTGTTTTGAATTTCTCCACACCAAGGTACGCTATCTTGTTCTTAAATTCTGAAATTTATGTAGTGCACGTTATCAATCATGAATGAAATAGATCCTTATTTGTTGCTTCCGCTGTGTGTTTTGTATGAGATACAAAACCAGAATTTTTCCTTCAGTACGAACCTCACCTTATGGAATTAATAACTCTGTATGGTCCTTCCCAGTTGGGTCCAAACTTTCCATAAGCGGGGTCCTTAGTAGCTAGGGACACCCTTTTTAGGATGAGATTTCCAATGTGGAATTGCCTTGGCTTCACCAATGTGTCATGGTGCTTGGTCATCAGATTCTTGTAATGCGTCACCCTTTTTTTGCATCCATCCTCGCCTCATCAATGAGGTCAAGGTTTAGACGAAGCTGTTTCTCATTCTCCTTACTGTTATAGTGGGCCACACTGTAGCTAGTTAGACCAACCTCTACAGGTATCACTGCATCACTTCCATATGCTAACTTAAAAGGAGTTTCTCCAGTTGGAGTCCTTACTATCGTCCTATATGCCCAAAGGACATTGGGTAATTCATCTGGTCATATCCCTTTTGTCCCCTCAAGCTGAGTCTTGATGATTTTTAGTAAGGATCAGTTTGCAACTTCAGCTAATCCATTAGCCTGTGGGTGGTAGGGTGAGAAGTAGTGATTCCTAATCCCCAACTGCTTGCGAAACTCTTTAAAGGGTGTTTTGTCAAGCTAGAGTTCGTTGTTTGAGACAAGCACCCTAGGAATTCCGAAACGGCAGATAATGTTTTTCCAAACAAAGCTTCTGACGTTCCGCTAGATAATTTTTGACAATGGCTCTACTTCCACCCATTTAGTAAAATAGTCAATCTCTATCATCAAGAACTTCATTTGCCTTGTTCCCATGGGAAAAGGACCAAGGATGTCAAGTCCCCATTGGGCAAAAGGCCAAGGGGCCATTGTTGGGGTGAGGTATTCTGATGGTTGTCTAGGCACATTGTTGTAGCGTTGACACTTATCACATGCTTTGACATAGGCTTTGGCATCTGCTTGAATGGATGGCTAGTAATATCTGGCGTAGTCTATCTTATGAACGAGGGGCCTTGCTCTTGAGTGGTTTCCACAGACTCCTTCATGGACATCTCTCAGAACATAATGAAACTCATCCAGAGTCAAGCATCTTAAATAGGGTTGAGAAAAACCCCTCTTGTACAGCACCTCGTCCTTAAGGACGAACCTCCTTGCCCTCACCCTTAGCTTCCTTACTTCTTCCTTATCCTTTGGGAGGAGCTTGTCTTTAAGATAAGACATGATTGGAGTGGTCCAGTTGGCTACCCCGTCTATCTGATGTACTTCTGGAATGTCAATACTTGAAATGTACTAGACTTTAATTTGATCACTCTGAAGGAGAAAAATCTGGTTTTGCATCTCATGCAAAACCCACAGCGGAAGCAACGATTTAGGATCTATTTCATTCATGGTTGATAACGTGCACTATGTAAATTTCAGAATTTAAGAACAAGATAGCGTACCTTGGTGTGGAGAAATTCAAAACAAAGATTAGAAGCACTTGGAAACACTTTTAATCTTCACTCCAATTCCACTTTACGCCCAAGATGTGTGGTCTCTCAATCAGTTTTTCAAAGGGAGAATGAAAGTGTGTCTCACACTCTCTCACACACCGTTTCTTTTTCTTTTCTAATCTCATCTAATGAAAATTCTGTATGTTTCTCCCTTTATAACTAACAGATTATCTAATTAGGTTGGCCTATTGGGCCTTTCTAATTGGGCTTTAGTGTGTGGCTTGGAGTGGGACCAAAAGGGACCAATAAGACACTAACTCCAATGGGCCTTGGGCTTTTCCGTCAACTCTTGACAAGTCTAAAGTTACCATTAATTATATTTAATACCACTATATAAATATAATTGTACTCTAGGCCTTATTAATAAATTATATCCCAAGACTTTATTATACACGTAACCCCTTCATAAAATATTCGTAGTAACACAAAGTCATAAATGTAGACTGCCACTTTGTAAATTACTACATCTTATCCTTGAGTACCCGGTTTAATTCTTTAAAGTTATTCATTATATATTTATGAAATCAAATTTCATAAATATATACTTTAGTAATTTCTTACTAAAGTGGTTAGGCCTAACTCTCTGAATAACTGAAACCATTAAACTTATCTCAAGGGAATATTTTATATCTCCATCAAGAGACTATGAATTCCATCTTGAGAATATATGTTCCATCAACACTAAATGTGGCTGCCCAACATACTGAGGTTTTGACCGTCACTTCAGATCTCACTCCTGATATATCAAAGCAACCTACACTTCATGATCAGGTCCATTATTCTCTCAGGATTAAGAATTCATGCAAATAGAAGTCATGAGATTTATTATTCATTTGACAGTCATTAGGAGAATAATAAATCTCACAACGGTCCTGTTCAATATGTCTTAACTCTTAAAACATATCAACATATCAACTAGAAGTCTCCACTTCCATGATCAAGACAAATCATCTTAGTTGACACGTTATAGTCTTTGCAGATGAAATGCCCAATTTCATCACCGACTACGAACTATAAATTCTGAATTTACAAAGAACTTGTGATTTACATCTTCTGTGACTTTTCACATAAATCACATACAATGCATCTCATGGACTATATGATAATGTCCCATATTGATGTTACCATTATTTTAGATAATAATAAAATAACTTTATCAATCACAATATTAAGTCATACATCATGTCATACATAATGTCATACATAATATCATACATAGCATCATACAATAGGATTTAAGGGCACAAATCCTAACAATCTCCCACTTGCCCTAAAGACTATTGTGCACTAATCTAACTCCCATTGCTTCCAAATGTGACTCGAAAGTCCTTTGAGGCAAGACTTTGGTAAAGGGATCTGCTAGATTATTTGCACTTTCAATCTTTGCTACCACAACATCTCCACGAGCAACAATGTCTCGAATGATGTGGTACTTCCTCTCAATGTGCTTTCCTTTCTTGTGATTCCTTGGATCTTTGGATTGTGCAACCGCTCCACTATTGTCACAAAACAATGTGATGGGAACTTGCTCCATTCTCACAACACCAAGATCAGAAAGGAATTTCTTGAGCCAAGCAGCCTCTTTTGCTGCTTCACAAGTAGCAACGTACTCGGCTTCCATAGTGGAGTCCGCAATACAAGATTGCTTAACGCTCCTTCAACTTATGGCTCCACCTCCCAAGGTGAAAACACATCTTAAAGTGGATTTTCTGAAATCTAGATCTGACTGAAAGTCTGAATCTGTATAGCCAATGGGAATCAAATCCTCACTATGGTAAACAAGCATATAATCTCTCGTTCTCCTAAGATACTTGAGAATATGCTTTACAGCTTGCCAATGTTTTGGTCCTGGATTTGATTGATATCGGCTGACCATGCCAACTGAATAACAAATATCTGGTCTAGTACAAAGCATGGCATACATGAGACTTCCAACTGCAGAAGCATAAGGAACTTGTCTCATCATATTTTCTTCCTCTTGAGTCTTAAGCCTTTGGTCATCAGACAGAGGAACTCCATGTCTAAAAGGAAGCAATCCTTTCTTGGAGTTTTGCATGCTAAACCGTTCTAGAACCTTATCTATATATCCAACTTGTGATAAGCCTAACATCTTATTCTTGCGATCTCGCCAAAGCTTGATCCCTAGAATAAAGTTAGCCTCACCCAAGTCCTTCATATCAAATTGGCTTGACAACCAAACTTTAACCGATGACATTACCCCTACATCATTCCCAATGAGTAGAATATCATCAACATAAAGCACTAGGAACATTACTACTTTGTTTCGATGTCTTTTGTACACACATGGTTCATCAAGATTTTGTTCAAAACCAAATGACTTGATTGCTTGATCAAATCTGATGTTCCATGACCTAGATGCTTGTTTAAGTCCATAAATGGACCTATTCAACTTGCATACCATATGCTCTTGGTTCTTTGCTGTGAAACCTTCTGGTTGCAACATGTATATTTCTTCTTCAAGATTGCCATTAAGAAATGCCGTCTTGACATCCATTTGCCAAATTTCATAATCATAATGAGCAGCAATGGATAAGAGAATTCTGATAGATTTAAGCATGGCTACTGGCGAAAAAGTTTCATCATAATCAATACCTTCTTTTTGTGTATACCTTTTCGCCACTAGTCTTGCTTTAAAGGTTTCAACCTTTCCATCTATCCCTCTCTTTCTTTTGTAAACCCATTTGCAACCAACAGGTTTAATGCCGTTAGGTGCCTTTACAAGATCCCATACATGATTGGAATCCATAGAATCCAATTCAGATTTCATAGCCTGGACCCAATGATGTGCATCTATATCATTCATTGCTTCATCATAAGTGTAAAGATCCGATTCAGCCTCTTCTGAGATAGCCTCATAAGTTTCTTCTAAACCTACGAATCTTATAGGAGGCCGAACAATTCTCCCACTAGGACGAGGCACCTGTGTACTAGACATCTCATGAGTATTATCTTGTGGTGTATCTAATACAGTCACATCATCCCTAGTTTCATCTATTGGTTGTTCAACTACAGGTTCATTCATTTCAGCCAAGACAACTCTACTTCTAGGAGTAAAATTATTCATATAGTCATTTTCCAAGAATTTGGCATTTGTGCTAACAAACACTTTATTATCCTTATGACTATAGAATAAACCTCCAACTGTTCCTTTTGGATACCCTACAAAAAATACCACTTCTGTTTTAGACTGTAACTTGTCAGACTTTCCTTTCAACACATGTGCTGGACAACCCCAAATGTGGAGATGTCTCATACTAGGCTTACGCCCATTCCACAACTCTACAGGTGTTTTAGGAATAGACTTCGAAGGTACTAAATTCAGAAGATACATTGCAGTATTTAAGGCATATCCCCAAAAAGAAATTGGTAGAGTCGAATAACTCAACATTGACCTAACCATATCTAAAAGAGTCCTATTCCTTCTTTCTGCTACACCATTTTGTTGTGGAGTTCCAAGTGCAGTCAACTGGGATATAATCCCATTTTCAGTCAAGTAATCGTTAAAATCACCAAGAAGGTATTCGCCACCTCGATCAGATCGAATGGCCTTTATGTGTTTACCCAATTGATTTTCAACTTCAGCCCTAAACTCTTTGAACTTTTCAAAGGCTTCGGACTTCCGTTTCATTAGGTACACATAACCAAATCTAGAGTAATCATCAGTGAAAGTAATGAAATACTCATAGTCACCTCTTGCTTGGATTGACATAGGACCACATACATCTGAATGTACTAGTTCTAGCAAATCTTGGGCTCTTCTACCCTTTGCATTAAAAGGTCGTTTGGTCATCTTACATTCCAAACAAGATTCGCAAACTGGAAAACCATCAAAGTCCATGGGCTGTAAAAGTCCATCTTTGATTAGTCTTTGAATCCTACTTGAATTAATATGACCTAAACGCAAGTGCCATAGATATGCATCACTAGTAGAAGGAAACTTTCTCTCTAATGATTTCACATGAGAGTTACTATCTAATTCAGAATTGTATAATCCATGCTTATCAGGAGTTAAAATATAAAGACCATCCACAATATTGCCAGAACAGATAAACATTTTATCCTTCTTTATTACAACATTGTCTTTCAGGATAACACAATATCCATGTTTACCTAAGTAAGTTGTAGAAATTAAATTCCTACGAACATTAGGTACATACAAACAGTCTTCCAATATTAAAACTCTAGACTTAAAACACAAATTAAACACTCCAACAGCTTCAACCAGAATCTTGCTCCCATAAGCCAAAGTAAGAAATAGTTCTCCCTCATTTAACTTTCTGGTCTCCTGGAACCCCTGCAAAGAATTGCAGATATGATTAGTACAACCTGAATCCACACACCAGGAATCTGTTGGATTCTATACCAAACATATTTCAAGAAGAAATGAACTTTTCATACCTTTATTCTTGGCAGCCTTGTATGTTGGACAATTCCTCTTCCAATGTCCTTTCTCACCACAATGGAAACACTTTTCTTTGGTTTTCTTTCCTTTGTTGGCAACCCCTAAGGCAATTTGTTTACCACCATTCTTAGTGAAGTCCTTCTTCTTCTTCTTCTTACCCTTGCCTTTCGACTTAGGTTGAGAAGTAGAAGCTTCACCCACATTGGCTTCAACACTAGAAGTACCAAGGATGCCTTCCGCCGCCACTAACTCATTCATTAATTCAGACAAAGAATAAATATTTTTGTTCATATTATAATTAAGTCTGAATTTCTTGAATGATTCTGGTAGTGACTGGAGTATCATATCCACTTGGGATTCTCCATCAATGTCGGCACCTAAAACTTCTAATGTGTTCAGATTAGCAATCATCCTAGGACAATGCTCCCTCACAGAACTTCCTGTAGCCATTTTGGTATTATAAATTTGCCTCATGGTTTCTTGCCTTGCAAAACGGCCTTGCTCACCAAACATCTCCTTCAGACTATGCATTATGTTCGAAGCAAGTTCTACATCCAGCATTTGATGCTGTAGAACATTTGAGATAGATGCTAGGATGTAGCACTTGGTCATCTCATTAGATTTTTGCCAACGATCATATCGCTGTTTTTCCTCAAGAGGAGCATCTAATGAAGGAAAGTTAGGACATGGTTGAGTAAGCACATATTTGTGCTCTTCAGCAGTAAGAACAATGTCCAAATTTCTTTTCCAGTCAACATAGTTGGATCCAGTCAGTTTGTTTTGGTTAAGAATAGAAACAAGTGGGCTAAATGATGCCATGACAAAATCTGAAAATAATAAACATGAATATAATAAGTAAATTGGACATTATCAATTTAGCATAAAAGCATATAATATGGAACCTTAATAAAACCATAAAATAACATATGCAATGACAACCCAATCTCATATTTAATATCCCTCAGCATAGAGTGAACATAAAATACTATGATTGATTGAGAACTATTCTCATTATTAGTACTATCATGATAACTCTTATCAAATACTAATAATATGCCGTTTTATATTTAGCCTCTAAGTAATAATAGTAAGAACTTAGCATAGAGGATACTATAATACTTAGTCTAGTGTATACCATTGTCTAGACTTATGTGTAACCACATTTCATCCCTTTAACAGGCTTATTTTGTAGTACCATGATAAAACACCCTCCGCATGGAATGCAAAGCTCGAAGCTAAGACAAGGTGTTTATCAAACCACTATAAACCAAGAAATTTAATCTTGTAGGACCATGAAATAAATACTCTCCGCATGGAATGCTAAGCTCGAGGCAAAGACAAAGTATATATTTTACACTACTATGAACCAACAATGGAGGCTGTGAGATACAACCCTTGTATCTCTCTCCCACTAGATATTTTAAATTAAAGGTTTTTAAGGTTAAGAACCATAATAATGCTAGACACGTCAAAAAGAAATAATCCTAATCTCATTAGGAATAAATTTCATTAAACTAGCATTAACATATATAAATATATATAACGTAATATAAACTCATATATTACAAAACTATATTATATATATATATATATATATATATAATATAATATATAATAAATGATTATTGTAAGTGCACAACTGCACCTGGACCCAAAGACAACTACGGGCTCAGGCCCAATGAGCCTTAGACAATAAAATTTGTAAAGCGTGGGCTTGAAACCTAGATTAGAAGTGCTGAGAACTTGATAACGGGTTAGGAGTTTCAAACACATGTAAATAACAAAAGATAATTGTAAATAGGCCTCCTCAGACGCAAGCCGAGGACTACTTCTGTATTATTTCTATTCCTTACTTAAAAGTTACAATTCTTAGTTTCTTTCTTTGTTTTCGATCCCCCTTCTCTTTGGCCTTCACCCCCTTAAATACTTCCTTCCCTGATGCCTTTTGGACAGTGACTAGAAGTTTCAGTCCTACTGTTCAGGGGTCACTTCCCCATTAATGCGGCCAGGAAAGTAGATGCAGAGTCTTTAATGCGGAGGTGACAACCTTTACTCTTGATATTTTCTTTAACACTGGTCCATCTAGAAGGTTCAGGGTTTCCCCCTTTAACCATTAGTCTTTCCAGAGTTGCGCTTTGACCTTCATAATGAAGCTTTGAGTTCTCTTGGGCCTGTCCGAGGATAAGCTCGCCCTCGGCTGTATCCTCGGACCCTCGGCGTATGGGCCAATTCGTAGAGTTTAATTCTGGAGCAGGTCGGCCCTCCATGCTACAGTCCAAAGGCCCATATGCCCACTTGGGCCCTTTTACTCCCCACAATAGCCCCTCAAAACTCTATTTTTCATCATCCGAGGAGAAAAAATAGGGTTTTGATTCAACGAGGACTTACCCCACATGTTTTGTAAATAACGGCATGTGTGGAAACCGTTTCGCGTTCTAGAGGATGCCACTTGGCGGTTTTATTTTTAAAAACGTGCGCATTTATTACCGTAAGTTACACCTTGTCCCCCACGTTCAACGGTGAGATGAGCATCCAACGGTCTTCGTTACTCCATGAAAATTTGGGCGGGACAAATGTGATTTCGAGGCCGCTTCCCGCACTTCGTGACGCTTCGGGAACCTGCGCCTTCATTTATTTCTTTAGAGGATAATCCCATCAAAACATCAATAATCACCTTCTGTCTGCACAAATCCGTGGAAACTTGCACAACTTCAAATTTGTAAGTGACTATTCGTTTTTTTTCTTAACCCTTTCTCCTCGGACCCTGTCCTCGGCTCCCCTTATAACCATTCTCCCTCTTAGAACCTAACTTTTCGTTCCTTTCCGATGGGAAAGTTTAAGTGTTTAGTTGATACCGCCGCTGGGATGGAAGGTTTTAGAGCCAAGTATCATATTCCCAGCGACGTAGGTCTAAAATACTGCCCGGCGGAAGCCGTGGCCGGTTCTAGAAAAACCGGAGAGGTCATCATCCCCATGGTCGCCTTCGTAGAAGGTGAGATGACCCTCCCAATGAAACCCGTAACCAGGGAGTACCTCCGCAACCACCGGTTGTGCCCCGATCAGTGCACCCCCAACGTTTTTAGGGTCTTAGGAAGCGTTGATGCTCTAAACGAGCAAATGGGTCTGAACCTCACGTGGCATGATGTCGTCTTTATGTACGAATGCCATAAACTCACTGGAGTAGGTTATTACATCAAATCCCGCTCCAGCGTAGTTAGGTTGATCTCCTGTTTGCCCAAGTCCAATAAAGGCATGAAGGATGACTACCTCATCGTCTCTGGCAACTGGCACGACGGCCCCCACTGCCCAGTTGAGTGGGGAGATCCAGGTGCGACACCTTAGGATTTAACTTCCCCCTCCATAACTCCCCAAATCATCTAGGCATATGTATTCACATTTACTTGAGCGTCTAACTTTAATTTATTATATGTTCTACGAATCTGACCATGTTTGTTTATTTGGATGTTTTTCTTTGTAGATAAGCAAAATGTGCGCCCACGCTTAAGCCACTGCAACGTTGCAGATTTGAATAGAGTGCTACGTTCCGAGGTGTTCGTCAGCAAAGACTTACAACTTAGGGCGGCCCACTTGATTCTGGGGTACAATCCCGTCTCCTCGGACTTCCAAGAGATCGAGAACGCGATAATCGCGGGTGACCAAAGGCGTAGGAGAATTAACGTAGCCAGACCCCACTTTCTGGCCAACCACGACATCCCTGACACCCCAAACACAGTGTTGTACACACAGGCCATAGCGGCAGTTCCCCTCGCTGTGCACCCTCAGGCAATTGCTGTCCCAGAGGAGCGAGTGTCTTCTTCGAACACGTTAGACGAGGAGATAGACTAGTTTCGGCTCGAGGACTCCCTACGACCTCGCGAAAACCCGTTCATTGTTCTTTCCGACGAGGAAGAAGAAGCTGCCGAAGCCTCTAGGATAGAAGGTCTAGTGATATCGCGTCCAGACGACAGCTCCGTTGAAGAAGAGATGGATGAGCTAAAGGACCTTATGACCGCAAGAGGCGCACGAGTGGTGAAGAAGGGGACGAGGGGGTCCCTGGTTCCCCCGGCCTTACCACCACCTCCTCCTCCTCCAGCCGACCCCAAGCCTCTAGTTGAAGATCCCAAGAAGAAAAGGAAAGCGGAGACCGAGGGGGCTGGAGGTGAAAAACAAAAGAAGATGAAACAGCCAGCGCCGACCCAGCAGCAGAAGTTGGACAAGGGCAAAGGGCGTGCCCGCTCAGTTGAAAGCGGGGAGATCAGGGACGTCGCCGAGGTGCGCCGAGCACCAACTACCTGGTCCCCTGACTTGCGATTAGACGGTGCACCAATTCCCTGCCACTCCAGCATCAGGGCAGTCTAACAAGGCCACGCCCACCATTTAGCCGAGGTGTTGGAGCGTCCTCTTCTGCTGCCCAAGGACATGGAATCCTTGGAGAAAATGGGCCAGCCGCAGCTGTTTCTTTCATTAAAAAGGGGTTTAGCTTTGGTAAGTTCCACCTTGCAATTGTACTTTATATTTAATTTGTAAATACTTTACCATATTTAACCTCCTAACATTTTTGCAGTCCATCCAAGAAGTTTTTGCGGCCGAGAAGTTCGTGGATGATTCTCGGAAGCGCGCTGGGATGGAGCAAGAGCTAAGGCAAGAGGCAGAAAGGTCTCTAAGCCAGGCCCTAGCAGAGAATGGGAAACTCACGTCACAGCTGGCTGACTTGAAAAGTGAAAGAGATGGTGACAAGGCCAGCTTGAAGACGATGGAAACCCAAGTGGAGGGGCAGCGTAAGCTTCTCCGTCAAAAGGATGACGAGCTCGCCCAAGTCCACCAGGCACGCTCTGACTTGGAAAAGGAGCTTACGTGGGCAAAGGAGAAGGCTCGCGCCCACAAGCACGCACTGGAGGCCGCGAAGAAGGTCAGCTATCAGGAGGGGGTGACCAGAACGCAAGAACAGTTGACAGAGGCTTTTGCGGCCTTGTGCCGAGAGTACTGTCAGCAGGTCTAGGGAGAGGCCATGAATGCAGCTGGGGTTCCTCAAGCTTCCAAGCTGAGGAAGCCCGAGAACATTTGGCTTCCCCTAGACATACAGGAAATTGAAGACCCTCCTGTTGCTGCTTCTCCTGCCCTTCCTCCTGCGGTGCAAGAACTTGTACCTGATCCTACAGAACCTGAAGGTTCCTATAAAGAGAAGGACAAGTGTGATGGCGCCGAGAAGGAGCAAATTCGAGACGTGGAGCCCCTCGTTCCTTCAACAGACAAAGGGAAGCAAGTTTTGTCCACCTTTGAACTGGAGTTGAAGAGTACTGAGGCTGGCAGCAGCTCCCTCCAAGACCCCCCCTCACAAGCTTAAGGCCTAGGATAGAACCTTTTGTACTCCTCCCCCCTTTTTTGTATATATAATTAATGAATAACATTTCTATTCAACTTTCGTTCATGTTGTCTTTGTTTTACCTTATTCTTTTCGTGCTTGTCATGAAAGTTTTCAATAACAAATAGTTAAAGGGAAAATAGAATAAATAAATCTAACTCCACCATGCAAACAACTATTACTTCAAAACAGCCACATAACTTAATTTAGATATTAAATAATGTCATAGTTAGACAACTCATATAAGGATTAAACCTTTGTAATCTGACGTATTGCTTTCAGTAGGATGTAAGGTTCGAAGACCATTCCTTACAAAAATTTGTTTAACACTTAAAAATATGGAACTTGAGATCCAAATTAATGAATGGTGAGACACTGATTTCCATAAAATGTGTGATAAGAATAAGAACAGCGACAAGATATTAAGAACAGTGACTTTAAATGTTAATTTCCCCAAAGTAGGAGGTCCGAGGACCCGGCATAACTAAGGTTCTGTTTAACAAATGATAAGACATCAATTTCCACAAGGTTTGTGGTCCGAGGACTACACTTAACCAAGTTTCTGTTTGATTCTTAAGAACAGTAACTTCAAATGTTAATTTTCCCAAAGTAGGAGGTCCGAGGACCCGGCATAACTAAGGTTCTGTTTCACAAATGATAAGATATCAATTTCCACAAGGTTTGTGGTCCGAGGACTACACTTAACCAAGTTTATGTTTGATTCTTAAGAATAGTAACTTCAAATGTTAATTTCCCCAAAGGAGGAGGTCCGAGGACCCGGCATAACTAAGGTTCTGTTTAACAAATGATAAGATATCAATTTCCACAAGGTTTGTGGTCCGAGGACTACACTTAACCAAGTTTCTGTTTGATTCTTAAGAATAGTAACTTCAAATGTTAATTTTCCCAAAGTAGGAGGTCCGAGGACCCGGCATAACTAAGGTTCTGTTTAACAAATGATAAGATATCAATTTCCACAAGGTTTGTGGTCCGAGGACTACACTTAACCAAGTTTCTGTTTGATTTTTAAGAACAGTAACTTCAAATGTTAATTTTCCCAAAGTAGGAGGTCCGAGGACCCGGCATAACTAAGGTTCTGTTTAACAAATGATAAGACATCAATTTCCACAAGGTTTGTGGTCCGAGGACTACACTTAACCAAGTTTATGTTTGATTCTTAAGAACAGTAACTTCAAATGTTAATTTCCCCAAAGGAGGAGGTCCGAGGACCCGGCATAACTAAGGTTCTGTTTAACAAATGATAAGATATCAATTTCCACAAGGTTTGTGGTCCGAGGACTACACTTAACCAAGTTTCTGTTTGATTCTTAAGAATAGTAACTTCAAATGTTAATTTTCTCAAAGTAGGAGGTCCGAGGACCCGGCATAACTAAGGTTCTGTTTAACAAATGATAAGATATCAATTTCCACAAGGTTTGTGGTCTGAGGACTACACTTAACCAAATTTCTGTTTGATTTTTAAAAAAAGTAACTTCAAATGTTAATTTCCCCAAAGTAGGAGGTCTGAGGACCCGGCATAACTAAGGTTCTGTTTAACAAATGATAAGATATCAATTTCCACAAGGTTTGTGGTCCGAGGACTACACTTAACCAAGTTTCTGTTTGATTCTTAAGAACAGTAACTTCAAATGTTAATTTCCCCAAAGTAGGAGGTCCGAGGACCCGGCATAACTAAGGTTCTGTTTAACAAATGATAAGATATCAATTCCACAAGGTTTGTGGTCCGAGGACTACACTTAACCAATTTTCTGTTTGATTCTTAAGAACAGTAACTTCAAATGTTAATTTCCCCAAAGTAGGAGGTCCGAGGACCCGGCATAACTAAGGTTCTGTTTAACAAATGATAAGATATCAATTTCCACAAGGTTTGTGGTCCGAGGACTACACTTAACCAAGTTTCTGTTTGATTCTTAAGAATAGTAACTTCAAACGCCAGAGGTACTTATAACTTTGAAATGTCAACCAACAAAAGCACGTTTTATTAATAATAATACATTCTAAGGTTATTTACATTCCATGGGCGTGGTACAATTCTTTCATCTAGGTCTGCTAGTCAATACGACCCTATGCCTGCTACTGAAACAATGCAATGGGGGCCTTCCCAGTTTGGTCCTACCTTACCCCAAGCTGGGTTCTTAGAAGTGCCCATAACTTTTCTTAGTACGAGATCACCAGGTGCAAGCGGCCTTAGCCTCACGTGGGCATCATATCCCCGTTTTAGCTTCTGTTGATAATAAGCCATTTGGACCATAGCTGCCTCGCGTCGTTCCTCAAGTAAATCGAGACCTTTCTCCAAGAGTCCATCGTTCTTCTCCGGGCTAAAAGAACTCGTCTTCAGGGTGGGAAAACCTGATTCCAGAGGTATAACCGCCTCGGCTCCATAAGTTATAGAGAATGGGGTTTCTCCCGTGGACCTCCGCGGCATAGTCCGATACGTCCACAGAACGTGGGGGAGTTCTTCTACCCATCTGCCTTTCGCATCGTCCAGCCTTTTCTTGAGCCCACTAACTATGACCTTGTTAACAGCCTCGGCTTGCCCATTTCCCTGAGGATAAGATGGGGTTGAGTATCTATTTATGATGCCCATGTCACCACAGTATTTCCTAAAAGCCTTGCTGTCGAATTGGACGCCATTGTCTGAGATAAGTGTGTGTGGAATACCGAATCTAGTGATGATGTTTTTCCAAAAGAATTTCTTGGAATCAACGTCCCTGATATTTGCTAAGGGCTCGGCCTCAACCCATTTTGTGAAATAGTCTGTCCCCACGAGAAGCCATCTTTTATTTCCTGCAGCCCTCGAAAACGGCCCCACTATGTCCAATCCCCACTGTGCAAAAGGCCAAGGGCTGGAGAGAGGGTTTAGAGCCCCTAAAGGTTGATGAATATTAGGGGCGAACCTCTGGCATTGATCACATTTTCTGGCATAGTCCTGAGCCTCTCTCTGCATATTGGGCCACCAATAACCCTAGGTTAGGGCCCTATGGGCTAAGGACCTTCCCCCAGTGTGGCTTCCACAAATCCCTTCATGCAGTTCCTCCAGAAGTGCTTCCATTGATTCAGGGTGCACACACAACAAGTACGGTCCTGAGAAGGATCGTTTGTACAGTTTCTGGTCCTCGGACAACCAAAAACGTGACGCCTTTCGACGTATCTTATCTGCTTCAGTCTTGTCTTCAGGAAGGATATCATTCCTAAGAAAAGATATGACCGGGTCAATCCAACTAGGTCCAGGCCTTATTAGATGGATGCGGGCCGCCTTGGCGGGGATAAGAGTTGGCCCTAGCAAATCCTCCACAAGGATAATCCTGGGCAAACCCTGAGCCAAGGACGTTGCTAACGTAGCCAAAGAATCAGCATGGGTGTTTTCACTCCTAGAGATGTGAGCTAAGACGAAGGAGTCAAATTCAGCTTGTTGACGCTTGACCTGGGCCAAATATTCCTACATTCTTGGATCCCTAGCCTCTATGGTCCCCATGACCTGGCCGACCATTAATTGAGAGTCCAAGAACGCATGGACTTCCTTTCCACCCATCTTATGTAACATGTTCATGCCTACCAAAACTGCTTCGTACTCGGCTTCATTATTAGTAGCCGAGAATGACAGCCTTAGAGATTTTTCGAAGACAATTCCCTCAGGGGATATCAGGACAAGTCCGACACCAGACCCTCTCTGATTAGCTGCCCCATCCACATACATTTTCCAAGTCGAAGGCACTGTGGCTGTGATCACACCAACTGATTTTCCATCCACGTGTGCTTCTTTTAGAGTTTCTTCTAGCAATGGTTCAGTAAACTCTGCCACCAAGTCAGCGAGGACCTGGCCCTTGACCGAGGTGCGGGGCTTGTATTTAACGTCAAAGGCTCCCAGGATAGTTCCCCACTTTGCCACCCTGCCAGAATAATCGGCGCTGCGTAACACCGCCTTAAGAGGCAATTGGGTCAGGACCACCACCGTGTGGGACTGGAAATAATGAGGGAGCTTCCGCGTGGCATGAACTATGGCCAGAAGCGCTTCCTCCAAGAGTAAGTAGCGCACCTCGGCCTCATTCAAAGACTTACTAACATAGTAAACCGGTCTTTGCACCCCGCTTTCATTCCTTATGAGGACCAGGCTGACCGCGTGGACGGCCACCGCCAGATAAGCAAACAGAACCTCGTTCGCATCGGGGCGAGACAGAACAGGTGGCCGAGAAAGATACTACTTAAGCTGTTGGAAAGCTAAAACGCAATCTTCGGTCCATTGAAACCCTTTCCACTTGTTCAACAATTGGAAGAAAGGACAACATCGGTCAGCTGACCGAGAGATAAACCTATTCAATGCAGCAATCATTCCGGTCAATTTCTAGATCTCTTTTGGGTTCCGAGGAGGCTGCAAATCCTGAATAGCCTTGACCTGCGCTGGGTTCACCTCTGTGCCTCTGTGAGTAATCATGTATCCCAAAAACTTTCCGGA
Organism: Castanea sativa; assembly: GCF_040712315.1. NCBI lineage: Eukaryota > Viridiplantae > Streptophyta > Magnoliopsida > Fagales > Fagaceae > Castanea > Castanea sativa. Next base: position 30,744,887 of record NC_134023.1, on the reverse strand, counting down.
TCCCACGCCAAAAGAGCACTTTGAGGCGTTAAGGCGCAGCCTGTACTTTCTTAGCACCTAGAAGGTGTCGGCTAGATCTTTGACATGCGAAGGTATTGTTTTGCTCTTTACCACCATATCATCTACATACACCTCAATAGTCTTCCCCAGTTGCTGTTCGAACATCCTGGTCATCATTCTTTGGTAAGTAGCCCCAGCATTTTTCAACCCAAATGGCATGACCTTATAGTGGTAGTTCCCTGTTGGAGTAATGAAAGCAGTCTTCTCCTGATCCTCCAACGCCAAGGGAATCTGATGGTAACCCTAGAAGGCATCCAAAAAACTCATCCTAGGATGTCCGACAGTGGCATCCACTAGTTGATCAATACGCAGCATTGGGAACGAATCCTTGGGGCAGGCCTTGTTCAAATCTGTGAAGTCCACACATACTCTCCACGTTCCATTCTTCTTTTTAACCACAACCGTATGCGCCAACCATTCGGGGTAGAAAATTTCTTTAATAGCCCCAGCCCTCTTGAGTTTGAGCACCTCTTCCTTCACAGCCTCGGAATGTTCTTTGGAAGAACGCCGAGGTGGCTGTCTTCTCGGAACAATAGCAGGGTTGACGTTTAAACGATGACAAATGAAGCTCGGATCCACGCCTGGAGCCTCATAAGGGTCCCACGCAAAAACATCAATATTGTCCTTCAGAAATTCCAACAACTCCATCTTCTCCTGGTGTGGCAAACGTATGCCAACTTGGAAGAACCTCTTTGGGTCATCTGCTATCAAAAACTTCTCTAACTCCTCACAAACAGCCTCTTCTCCTGTCACCGCCCCAGGTGCATCCGGAGCTGTTAATTGCTATGACTCTTGGATGGGCAAAGCTGATCACCCGGCTTCTGTCTGATGAAGCACTACGGCCGATATGCATTGCCTGGCCACCGATTGGCTGCCGAGGATTTCCTCAACATATTCCCCAGAGGGGAACTTAACCTTAACATGCAAGGTAGAGGAGACGGCCCCCAGAGCGTGTAGCCATGGCCTGGCGAGGATGGCAGTATATGGGGAGTAGGCGTCGACCACAATGAAATCCACCTCAACCGTTTCTGAGCCGGATTGAACGGGCAAACGGATCTACCCCTTCGGTACAACGGCTCTCCCTTCGAAGCTTATAAGTGGCGAGTCATAAGGAGTAAGATCTTCCAGCTTCAATCTTAACCCCTTAAATAGATCAGGGTACATGATATCTGCACCGCTGCCCTGATCTATCATCACCCTCCTTACATCATAATTCCCTATCCTTAAAGTGACTACAAGAGCATCGTCATGGGGTTGGATAGTCCCTACCTTATCCTCCTCGGAAATCCCAAGACGGGAAAATTCAGCTTCACTCTCTTCGACCTGCAGCCTTACTCCTCGGCCTGAGGATGTGAAACTGCCATCACCCTGGTGGGACCCGAGCCGGTCCTGCCAGGTGCAGCAAAAATAACATTAATTGTTCCTAACGCCGGCCGAGATGAATTATTCCTTTGATTATTCGAGCCAGATTGACCGCCCTATCCACCAGGTTGACACAAGTGCTGCTTTAGTTTCCCTTCACTGACCAGCTGCTCCAAGTGGTTCCAAAGGGTACGACAGTTCTCGGTAGTGTGGCCCACATGCTGGTGGTACTGACAAAAGAGGTTCTGATTCCTCTTCGCAGGGTCTCCTGCCATCCTACCAGGCCATCTGAAGAAAGGCTCCTTACGAACTTTCTCCAGCAACTGATGTACTGGTTCTTGGAACACAGTGTTCACGGCCTGAGGCGCTGCCGAGCCGGACCGCCCAACGTAATCTCGCCTCGGCTTGTTGTTGTGGTACCTGTCCGACCTGAAATCCCTTCTCTCCTGCGGGATAACCTTCTCCTTACCCTTTCCCTGTTGCTGGTCTTCCTCCACTCTGTTGTACTCGTCAATACGGTCCATGAGGCGACGTACGTTGCAGACGGGTTTTTTGGTCAAAGACTTTCTCAAGTCGTGATCAGTAGGAAGACCCACTTTAAAGGTATTGAGCGCCACCTCATCAAAATCACCATCTATTTCATTAAACATCTCCCAGTAACAATCAGAGTATGCTTTCAACGTCTCCCCTTCCCACATGGTCATGGATAACAGCGAATCTAATGGCAGAGATACTCTGCTACACGTATTGAACCGCGAAGCGAATGCTCTAGTGAGCTCCCCAAACGAACCTATAGACCTCGATTTAAGGCCGTTGAACCACCTCATAGCAACAGGTCCCAAGCTAGAGGGGAAAACTTTATACATCAGAGCCTCGTTATGAGAGTGCACCGCCATCCTCTGGTTAAAGTGACTCACGTGCTCCACCGGATTAGTCCGGCCATTGTAGATGGTGAAGGTAGGCTGGGTGAATCTCCTGGGATGCTTCCCTTTCTCAATCCTCCGTGAAAATGGAGATTTGGAGAGTTGGTGCAACGCCCGACTCATAGCATCATTCCCTAAGCCCCTAGAAGGAAGCTTCTTACGTCTGCGAGCTGGCTAGTCATCCTCCTCACAAGAGGACATTGCGCTGGGGGGTGGGCATGACCTTGAGCTGTAACCACCTCCCCGGGCTTCCTCCGAAGAAGGATCAGATGAGGACGGCGAAGGCTTACATCTGGCACAGCATAGCTTTCTTTTCAGACGACCAATCTCCTTCTGCATGGCCTTAGCACCATCCTCGTGGGTGGTGCTACCCCCGCCCTGAGTATGGCTAGTCCTGGGGTATTCTGTATGAACACTTCCCTCACGATCCCTTTGACGTTCAAGGCGCTCGAAATGATCCTCCGGTTGTGATCCTTGTGATTCTGCATGGTGAGAACCTAAGCCTGCCATCATATCCCAGCTCCTTTTTGACTAGATTCCCACAGACGGCGCCAATTGTAAGTGCACAATTGCACCTGGACCCAAAGACAACTACGGGCTCAGGCCCAATGAGCCTTAGACAATAAAATTTGTAGAGCGTGGGCTTGAAACCTAGATTAGAAGTGCTGAGAACTTGATAACGGGCTAGGAGTTACAAACACATGTAAATAACAAAAGATAATTGTAAATAGGCCTCCTCAGACGTAAGTCGATGACTACTTCTGTATTATTTCTATTCCTTACTTAAAAGTTACAATTCTTAGTTTCTTTCTTTATTTTCGATCCCCCTTCTCTTTGGCCTTCACCCCCCTTAAATACTTCATTCCCTGATGCCTTTTGGACAGTGACTAGAAGTTCAGCCCTACTGTTCAGGGGTCACTTCCCCATTAATGCGGCCAGGAAAGTAGATGCAGAGTCTTTAATGCGGAGGTGACAGCCTTTACTCTTGATATTTTCTTTAACACTGGTCCATCTAGAAGGTTCAGGGTTTCCCCCTTTAACCATTAGTCTTTCTAGAGTTGCGCTTTGACCTTCATAATGAAGTTTTGAGTTCTCTTGGACCTATCCGAGGATAAGCTCGCCCTCGGCTGTATCCTCGGACCCTCGGCGTATGGGCCAATTCGTAGAGTTTAATTCTGGAGCAGGTCGGCCCTCCATGCTACAGTATAAAGGCCCATATGCCCACTTGGGCCCTTTTACTCCCCACAATTATTATATTATATTATATATATAACTATTGTACTTTTAGATGGTAGAATCTTACATACACGGATTCTATATTTCTCCATGGCATAAAGGACAAAAGATACATATATGATAGAAGCCATGAATTGAATGCCAAAAGACAAAGTCACGTACAAGGCAAAACTAACATGCGGATTCAAAAGCCATGCATACGTACCAATTGGAAGTTAATATGCGGATTCAATACATGCAATCCGTATCAATTGGAAGTTTATATATTCAAAACCGCTATTCAAAACCGCTATTTTGAATCACATGGTAAAAGACAACAATGCAATCCGTGGGACAAGAAGACAATTACCATCCCACTTGACAGTTATTCTTTTTATTCAAAAACTATATCCTTGCAAAGATTTTCTTCATTATATCCAAATGATGCAGAAAATTGAAAGACAAAGATAATGGTTTTCTTAAATTCTAAAATTCAATCACACGCTATACAATCATGATATGAAAACCTGGCTCTGATACCAATTGAAGGAGAAAAATCTGGTTTTGCATCTCATGCAAAACCCACAGCGGAAGCAACGATTTAGGATCTATTTCATTCATGGTTGATAACGTGCACTATGTAAATTTCAGAATTTAAGAACAAGATAGCGTACCTTGGTGTGGAGAAATTCAAAACAAAGATTAGAAGCACTTGGAAACACTTTTAATCTTCACTCCAATTCCACTTTACGCCCAAGATGTGTGGTCTCTCAATCAGTTTTCAAAGGGAGAATGAAAGTGTGTCTCACACTCTCTCACACACCGTTTCTTTTTCTTTTCTAATCTCATCTAATAAAAATTCTGTATGTTTCTCCCTTTATAACTAACTGATTATCTAATTGGGTTGGCCTATTGGGCATTTCCAATTGGGCTTTAGTGTGTGGCTTGGAGTGGGACCAAAAGGGACCAATAAGACACTAGCTCCAATGGGCCTTGGGCTTTTCCGTCAACTCTTGACAAGTCCAAAGTTACCATTAATTATATTTAATACCACTATATAAATATAATTGCACTCTAGGCCTTATTAATAAATTATATCCCAAGACTTTATTATACACGTAACCCCTTCATAAAATATTCATAGTAACACAAAGTCATAAATGTAGACTGCCACTTTGTAAATTACTACATCTTATCCTTGAGTACCCGGTTTAATTCTTTAAAGTTATTCATTATATATTTATGAAATCCAATTTCATAAATATATACTTTAGTAATTTCTTACTAAAGTGGTTAGGCCTAACTCTCTGAATAACTGAAACCATTAAACTTATCTCAAGGGAATATTTTATATCTCCATCAAGAGACTATGAATTCCATCTTGAGAATATATGTTCCATCAACACTAAATGTGGCTGCCCAACATACTGAGGTTTTGACCGTCACTTCAGATCTCACTCCTGATATATCAAAGCAACCTACACTTCATGATCAGGTCCATTATTCTCCAGGATTAAGAGTTCATGCAAATAGAAGTCATGAGATTTATTATTCATTTGACAGTCATTAGGAGAATAATAAATCTCACAGCGGTCCTGTTCAATATGTCTTAACTCTTAAAACATATCAACATATCAACTAGAAGTCTCCACTTTCATGATCAAGATAAATCATCTTAGTTGACACGTTATAGTCTTTGCAGATGAAATGCCCAATTTCATCACCGACTACGAACTATAAATTCTGAGTTTACAAAGAACTTGTGATTTACATCTTCTGTGACTTTTCACATAAATCACATACAATGCATCTCATGGACTATATGATAATGTCCCATATTCATGTTACCATTATTTTAGATAATAATAAAATAACTTTATCAATCACAATATTAAGTCATACATCATGTCATACATAATATCATACATAGCATCATACAATAGGATTTAAGGGCACAAATCCTAACACACTCACCATCTCGTCTATAGATGTCGTCTTTGCTAGGACGCTAGCTTCCACATTATCCTCCCTTGGTGTTTGTTGAAATTGAGTTGTTGTGAAGCTTTTGATCCATTGCTTAACTTTACCTAAGTACTTCTTCATCCGTTCTTCCTTAGCTTCACATGTTCTATTCACTTGTATTCTCACCAACTGTGAGTCTCCCTGGATGAGGACTAAATTTGCTCCAAGCGACTTAGCTAACTCCAAGCCCTAAAGCAGGGCTTCATATTCAACTTCATTATTGGTTGTTTGGAACTGTAGATGGACTGCATATTCCAGATGATCCCCTTCTAGTGAGCGCAAAATTATCCCAATTCCTCCTGCATGTTGTGTGGACGAACCATCCACATGGACGACCCACTACTTTGCCCCTTGGTCTTCATTTTGCTGACTACTAGCAGGAGTGAATTTGGCAATGAAGTCCGTTAGGACTTGAGCTTTTATTGCTTCTCTAGGTTTGTACTGCATGTTAAACTCACTAAGTTCTATTGCCCACTGGATTAGTCATCTAGTGGCCTTCAACTTGTTCATGGCCTTCTTTAGCGGGTGATCTGTTAGGACATTGATTATATGAGCTTGAAAATAAGGCCTGAGCTTTCTTGCTGCTGTCACTAATGAAAATGCAAGCTTTTCCATGGGTGGATATCGTCCTTCAGCTCCTTTTAAAGCTTTGCCGATGTAGTAAATGGACTTTTGTACCTTTCCTTCTTCCCTAATCAAGGCCGAACTCACCGCATGAGGGGACACTGCTAGGTAGAGATGTCACCAAGAACTCACCGCATGAGTAAACTTTGCAGATGAACTTTGTGGAGACCAACTTATGAACTTCTTCTGTAATGGCATTATCTTGTTTTGCGGCAAATACTCTTTTTTTTTTTTTTGACAGATAGGATTGTAAGACGGGGACACGTTTAAACGATGAGTAATCACACTTAGGTTAATCCCAGTCGTGTCTTCGTGGCTCCAAGCAAAAACATATGTGCTCTTTTTGAGCAATCCAACGAGATCCTGCTTCGTCTTCTCCCCCATACTCATCTCAATCCTGGTAAACTTCTCTGGGTTGGACTTGTCCAACGGTATATCTTTCGATACCTCAATTGGCTCAGTCAACGTTCTTCTTTCTTTAATGTTCATTGTTTTCATTTGCTCGTCCATGGCTAACATTGCTAAGTAACATTCTCTAGCAGCCAATTGATCTCCTTGTACTTCCCTAATACCATACTCCATTGGAAACTTGATAGACAAGTGGTAGGTGGACATTGCAGCCCTCCAACTGTTCGAAGTTGGTCGTCCAATGATGGCATTATACAAGGACGAATAGTCTACGACAAGGAAATTCACTTCCTTATTGATTTGCTGTGGATAAGAACTAACCACGACTGGCAAAGAGATGGTGCTTACTGGTAGAACCTTCATTCCTCCAAACCCGATCAATGGCACGTTTACTAGACAAAGTGACTCCTTATTAACCTTCATTTGCTGGAAGGCTAGATAGTAGAGGATGTATGCTAAACTCCCATTGTCTATTAACACCCTTCTAGTTGTATAATTTGCAATAAAGTAATGACAACCGGATCGTAATGAGAATGGTGCAATCGTCTTGCATCTTCATCCGTGAAAATAATGGCTGACTAATCTTCTGTATTCATTTTTGGTGGTCGTCTAAATATTTGAACATTTTGGACTTCTCGCAGGTAAGTCTTCCTGGCTTTGGACGAGCTTCTTGTTGATGTACCCTGTACAATGATCCTTATTTCTCCAAGCGATTGATGTGCCAGTTCTTTGCTTTGCCCTTCATTGGCTGTCTCTAGTCCTTATGGTCTTGCCCCAAATTTTTTTTTTTTTTTAACTTTCCCTATTTAATGAGAGCTTCAATCTGCCGCTTCAAGCCATAACATTCATCCGTATCATGTCCATGATCACGGTGAAAACGACAGTACTTACTTTTGTTCCACTTGCTAGGATCTCCTTTCATTCTCTCGGGCCATTTCAAGGATGGATTATCTTTGATCTGCATCAACACTTGATTAAGTAGAGTATTCAAGGGAGTAGTTTGAGTATCGACCCAAGGATGGCCTTGCTTTGTTGCTATCGCGATCCCTTTTCTCCCCTACTTTGGCTTTCTTTGGATGATGACCTTGCTCTAGATGGTGTGTATAACCATTTTCCAGTCGTTCACCTTTCTTCTTCTTTTTTTGGAAATAATTGCGTCTTTTGCATTCATAAAACTTTGGGCTGAATATATCAACTCAGCCATATTTTATTGCTCCTGGTCATACAACTTATGGATGAACAAATCTGAACTGACTCCATTGTAAAAAGTTGCCAAGAGGATCTTGTCATCCATCTCGTCCACCAACAAGGCTTCTCTGTTAAAACGGCTAATGAAGTTACGCAAACTTTCATTTTCTCCTTGTTTTATGTTTAACAAGCTGGACGAGGAATGCTTCTGCCTTTGTCCCCTACAAAGTTGACAACTTACTTAACTCCTAGAATGAGGTTATGGTGTTTGGTGGTAGCTTACCAAACCATACTTTAGCTGGGCCTGTCAACGTAGTAGGAAAGGCTCTGCACATGATTTCGTTTGGAATACCTTGGAGATGTATGGTCGTCTTAAATGTGGTAATGTGATCACAAGGACGACACATCCCATCATATGAATCCAGGGTAGGCATTTTGAACTTGGAAGGCAGGGGATGACTTGTGATGGAAGGCAGGGGATGACTCGTGATGGATGCAATGAAGGGGGAGTCAGTCCTATGGATAAGGTCATCCACGTGATTTGCTCTCCTCATGGAATCTTTCATCTTTTCCATGGCTCTTTTCATCTAGTCCATCTCCTTTTCCAAATGTGGTATCCTACGAGTAACGGTACCTCTAGACTGGTCTCCTTCAGCATTGTTCTTAGCTCCTTCATTCTCTGAATTTTGGCCTCGTTCTTCACCACGTTGGTGCTAACACTGTCTATTAACTTCTCTAGTTAACTCCTGAATCTGTTGCATCAATTCTGCCATCGCAGCTACCATGGACTGCAACTGTTGTTGGATGGTCATCGGGGATGCTGGTGCACGGTTTAGGTGACTAGAGGCATTCCCACTCTCCTAGTGTCTTGGACTGGTGGCCATTGACCTAGTCCATATCATGTTACCTTTTTGTCTTGGAAAGCAAGGAAGTTTACACTTAGAAACTTTTTCTTCACTTTTTTTCTCATAGACGGTGCCAACAAATGATGCACAAAGATCAGTAGGCTAAAATACTTCGGGCTATGGTAATGGTTGTAAGTCCTGAAAAGAAAGAAAGAACTGTCAAGAGTGACCGGTGTAACTCGACCAAAGAATCTCCGACGTTTAAGTCAATTTTCTCTCTAGAACACAAGGATGGGAAAAGAGTGATTAGTTGAACTTACCTTGGATGAAGATGACTTGTTCCTTCTATAGAGAGTTTGAAGTGGGTCTACTTGTTTGGATCCACCACAATCATGGGTGATGTGGGTGGTTAATGGAGGAAATGGGAAATGTGGAGTAGATTATGGGGAATTCTCTCCACGTTTTAGGAGTAGTGTATCATGGTCTAATTACATGGAGCCTTATACGAAGTTTTCTTGTAGAATTCACCAAATGTCTCCTGGTCATCCATGCCCTTGTGTCAGTCGTAGAACACCATAATGAGATTGAATGGTCTTGTTATCTTGTGGGCGAGTATAGGTCACATGATACCATTGTTGGGCTTTTCTCCTCTTATGATTTTCTGGATGTGATCAGGCTATGGATGTGGTTTGATTGTCTAGACGACCATTATGGACGAATCTTGTAGACTTGAGCCACCATCACACATGATATAAAAACACAATTAATTTAACAACATGTGCAATTGGGATTGCAGCTTCATCAAGGGGTGAGGTGAGACAAACATTCCAATGTTTGGACTACTTCCACTCATGAAAGTCAATCAAGCAATAGTAGAAGGTTCTTGTCATCTAATTGCATTTGGGCAATCAATTGGAACATGCAAAGATAATTAAAGAATAATAAGTGGTGGTGGAATGGAGGGTGTAAAGTTGTGATTTACAACTATATTTATGTTGGTTTTAATTTCATGTCAAATTTGATTGTAATTTTATTCAATCATTTCTCTATATTTTTGTGGGATTTTATGTAAGGGTTGTGTGTGAGAGTTTGGTGAAGAATCCGTGAAGAAGTGGTTTTTGTGACTTGCTCACGACTGTTGACTCGTAAAACAAGCCACATGAGAAGCACATGTTGGAATTTGAAGAGTCCATGACAAGCTGGATCTCACAAGTAACTCGCAACTTAGGCCAAGTCACGAGTGACCCGCGAAACTCACTACTTGTTAATTTTTGAAGTGTGACTTTTCCTATTCTATACCAACACTATATAAACCCTCATTACCCACGAAATGTAAGGAGAAGAAGGAGTATTTTCTGAAGAAACTTTTGAGAGAGAAACCCTAGCCAAACACTTGAAAGTTAGAGATTATTTTACTCACAATCCTTTACATCATTTCTCTAAAGTTTTCATCTACTCCAATCTCTCTATCTACACATCCTTGAAAGGTTCTTAGCCCAAACACTTACCTCACCCACTCTAAGTGTTAAGAGAAGTTTTGGTGCTTTTGGGAAGTATTGAAAAAAGCCATTGAGTGGTGGATGCAATCGAGTGGACTTGCAGGATCCGGATAACTAGTGAAGACAAGACTCCGAGAAGTCCTTCTGTAGCAGGAGCTTGGAGGGCTCAAGTAAATTGGGTAGATTAGGCTTGGAGGGTCTTTTTGATATTCGTGTACTCCAACTTATTCACTAGTGGATCGATTTTGGCTTGGAGGGCCGTGGAGAGGTTTTTCGCCAAGTATTTCCATTTTCTCTTTGATAACACGTCTCAGTATTATCTTCTATTTGCATCTATCTTCCCTACTATTTAAGCTTTACATTTATTGCTTATTGTACTTACTTAAGGCTTAGAGTGATGTTCTGGTTTATTGCGCGTGTTTTACTCTTGTTCTGCACTTAGATAAGTTAGAGTAAAATCAATTAAGCCGTAATTCAAAATTCAGGGTCTAAACAAGTATTAGTATTTTCACACTAATTGAGTTTTCAGAGGGAAATCAACCAAAGCACAAGTTGGGTAGGCCCAAGAGTCGGGTTAAGAAGGTCTATTCCAAACTAATGCTATGTTTGGAAGTTTAGAGGGAAAGGAAAGTAGAGGGAGTAGAGGGGAGGAGAGTAGAGGGGAATGGTTATCTTCCACCTTATTTGGATGTTTTTAAAATTAAGGGAAGGAGAATATTAGCCTTTTCATAATTTTTAATTTTGTTAATATGGTAAGGGTATATTTAGTAATTCATTTGGTCAAGTATTTCTATGCTTTACTATCCCTCCAATTCTCTCCAATTTAAGGGAATTAAAAATGAGGGGTTAGAAGTAGTTAGAACCCCTTCAAATACCCCTCCTCATCCCTTAAAATAACATCCAAATAAGGTAATTTAACTTATTCTCCCTCCCTTTACTTTACTCCCCTCTACTTGCCCTCGAACAAGCTATAAGTTTAACCCTGTTGATCTAGCCCAACCGATTTGAGATCTAAATCCATTAACTAGTGGCACCCCCATATGGAACAACATCCCAAGCACCCACATATATAGGAGTCCCAACAATAACAATGTTTGGGAACCCTCACCCCATGATGACACCAATGGCAAGGGATGATAGAGTTTCAGCAATCACCATTAAGAAAGAGGTGTGCTTTGAAATCCATTGACTTCCTAACAAAACAAACTACATAATCATAAAAACCCCCATGGTCCAACCCTAGTGGGAACTAGAGAGACAAAAGCTACCACATTTACTGCCATGATCACAAAAATATTTTGGACCAAAAGCTTAGGCATACCAGAATAAGGGATTATTGTGACCAAGAGTTGTCAAATTGAAGAAGGAGGTCTAGAGACTTTGAGAATCGTAATGAGGAAGAACTCCCCCTTGCCACGAGTAACTAGGAAGGAGTTCATGCTCCCCCAAAAAATTTGTTGGGAACGCATTTGGGTTTCAAGTTCCTTAAGGGAACTCAAGTGGATTTTTTGAGATTGGGATGCTAGAGTTTTGGAGAGCCTTAGAGGTTTAGGCATGGCTTGGGAATAGAATGATTGTGTGTTTGATGATAGTTCTTGAACTAGAAATAAGGGTTTTGATTGGCGAGGAATTTAGTTGATGGGTTGCATATAAATAATGATGAATTTAGTGAGTTTTGGTTACTTCGAGAGAGTCATTATCTCTAAGAATGAGACATTAACTGAGCCTTTCACTCTAAGAAATACTAAAAAGAAACCAATCTTGTCGATATCGAGGAAACTAAGGAGGTGGATTTAATGGACTATGTTTTCACTAGTGCCATAATGAAATTAAATAATGTCAATCATGTTAGATTAAATGAATAAATTCACCATTTCCTAATAGTTTAATCATCTAAGAGAATTAGTGATTTAATATGGTATCAGAATAAGAGGTCTTGGGTTTATTCCCCTATCTTCGCCTCACCTCTCATTTAAATTTTCACGTGTTGGACCTCCACTCAATGGCAGCTAAGATGTCCACACGTGAAAGGGAGTGTTAGATCAAGTGAACAAACCCAATTAAAATTTCTTTAAACTTTTTTTATTTAGTAAAATAGCATGCGAGATGCCTCGCTAAGGTAAGGGAGTGAAACCTAAATGTTTATTTGTATGTTCTTAACAATAATTTTATGATTTTAATGCTTATGTTCTTGTGATAATTTTTATTAATTTACTCATCTAGAAAAATATTTAATTTTGTATGATTTTTTGATTTAACATAGACTCCAAAAACTTTAAATGATGAGCATGAAATATATATATATTTTATAAAGTATTCTTATATTTACATATTTATCCTTATTTTTATGTTATTTAGTGACTGATTATAAATTATTTTTGTTTTATAGGTAATAAAGGTTTACATACTAATGAGAATTTTTGGTGGAAGGAAAAGAAGAAAAAAAAAAGATGATCAAGTCATCACCCTTCATGTGCACGTGACATCCACAGGGAAGTTTAATGCTACAAGGTAGGGGTAAACCAATATTGTGAAGAGAAGAGTGAAGCCTAATAGTTTCTCAAAAAATATATATAGTTATATAATTATATAATTATATATGACTTGGTGAAGTAAAAAAGAAAAAGAAAAAGAAAAAGAAAAGAAAAGAAGGAAAAAGAATTAAAATGTGTTTTAAGGGATTCATAAGAGGTGGGTTCCAGCTAGCACAGCCGGTATAGTTTCTGATGGTATTATCAGGAACGGACGTCATAAGTTGAAAACTCTCAAAAAAAAAAAAAAAACAAGGGATTCATAAGAGATGTACAGGTGGCTTGTGTTCTTAATTGAGCTTTTGTTGTGGGCCTCTCAACTACTTTACCGAAATACAAACAAGGAATTTTTATTTGGGCCACTTCGGCTTTGAGTGTTGTAAAGGAAAGGCCTTAGGTTTGGTCGGCCACGTGTGTGGTATTATAAATAGAGCAAACAGAAAAATTTAGGGTGGGAGAGAATCCCTTAGAGGCTTAATATATTGTTGTTTTCCCCCAAATTAAATTTTCTTTACCGACCCATCATATTTTCTCTTCAATTAAATTTTACTGTTTTAGCTTTATTCTTACAGTTTGCTAATCAACTCCCTTTTCCCCGTGGATTTGACCTTGAACTCAACAAGATATTACTTCGTTAGTGTTCCATTGCGTTTGGGGAGGTTTTTGATATTGAGACTTTTTCACAAATTTGGTAATAATAGAGAAGCATAGGACTATAGGAGTAGCAAGCAGTCACCAAGCGGCTTTCCACTGTGACTTCTCTTCTTCGATCTATGTTTATTTTAACCTTTTAGTTTAATGTCTAGTATTCTATATTTTCATTTTATTTCAATTACCATGAGTAGCTAAATTTTCAATTAAAATTAAAAATGAGACTTTGTTAAGGATTATCTGTATTTATTTATGAGAATTGATTTTCTCATAATGATTGTTGTTTAATGATTTAATTGTTCTTATTTCATATCAATCGACTAAGATAAGATTCTTAACATGAGTACATTCATTTTTTTCTCATGATTTAAGATTTACCTTAATTGGTTGAATGATTGGCTTATTATATCTTAATTTTAAAATTTGATACCTCTTGTGATTTGTTTGTCAATGAATACAATTGATAGTTTGATTTTAAAATTGAATATCTCTTGTGATTTGGTAGTCAACAAATACAATTGATGATTTGGTTTTATATTTTAGAAATGAAGAAGAGCATACTTTGGATTGTAAAATAGATGTTTTAATGAGAATATCTTCTATGATAACAAAGATTGACTCTTAAATTATTATGTAGTAGGTTGGGAAAAATTAATGAATGTGATTATTTGCTTATATGAATTAACAAAACAGATTCCAAAACCTTAATTTCTTTCTTCAGATTGTTTACATCTCTTTACTGCTTTTTATTATCTCTTTGCTTAGATTAGTTATTTGCTTAGTTTCATTTAATTTCAAAAGTAATCAAATTTCATTGAACTAGATTAGGAGAAATTTAGTTAAGGTTTGATAAATTTCCTTATATTTGTACAAGTCCTTGCAGGTTTGATCTCGCTCTTGCCAACTTATAGTTCGGTATGGTTCATGCACTTGTGAGTATTTATAAATTTCACAACATTAAATTCTTAGAATTCCTTGTGAATTAATTCAGTAGTTTTGTTTTTCCTAAATCAATTACTTTCATGAAAGTAATTTAGAAAATTAATTCTTGAGTTCTTATTGCTAAATCATTCGACTAAAACTATCCATTGTATGAATTTTAGTTTAGTTATAAAATAAATATTGTTAAGATTGCCAATAGATGTGTTGTGTGTGGATCCCTAAACCTTAGAGGCTTAATATATTGTTGTTTTCCCCTAAATTAAATTTTCTTTACTGATCCATCATATTTTCTCTTCAATTAAATTTTATTGTTTTAGCTTTATTCTTATGGTTTGCTAATCAACTCCCTTTTCCTTGTGGATTTGACCTTGAACTCAGCGAGATATTACTTCATTAGTGTTCCATTGCGTTTGGGGAGGTTTTTGATATTGAGACTTCTTCACAAATTTGGTAATATCTATCCAATTTTTTAAGTAGTTTAGTTTTTCTTTTTCTTTATATTTTCTAGGTGTTAGTTTTTTTCTTTTTCTTTCTTGCTTAACTAATGTACCTATTTTATGTCGTGATAGTCATAATTACTTGGTTAGGATTGAGTCAAATAATTTGTTTGGCAATTTATTTGATTCACATATTCATTCACACTTGACATCATGGCGGATTTAGGAGTGGTGCATTATCATGCGTCATTTTTTCAACTAATACAAATAATTTTAATATTAAGCCTGGTATAATTCTATTGCTTGCTAAATTTCTCTTGGATTGACCCAAACAAGTTACAAAGGTTGAAGAAAGTTGGGCCTATGGTTAACCAAACTCAATTGGCTAACTCAAAAGGAAAAGCACATTCAGAGGAAGACTTGAATTCCTATCCAAGTGGGTTTAGCGAGAGATTGCTCTGTGATCAGGGCACGAATGGGTCGGGTGAGACCTCGAGGTAACCTAGGGTGGCGGCATAGTCTCCAATGGTGGTTTCTACTACTCCGATGAGTGTCAAGTAGCAGAGATTCTCGCCCCCATCTTGGTGGCTTCTCATCCCGATAGGGAGGTTGAGAGGCAGTTTGGGGACGATTTGAGGACCATGGAGGATTCACATAGTCCTAGGTAGCTCGAAGTTATGGGTAAAGGCTCAAATCTAGCAGTGTCGACATTGGAGATCACGTCAGTGAGTGGCAATGATGAGAATCAATAAGCATTCAAGGATCCATTGCATGTTCCAGTTGGGCCTATTACAAGAGTAAGATCCAAGAAGATCAAAGAAGCACTTAATGGGCTAATTCAAGAGATTTGGGTTGATTCTAATGCAGGACATTCCAAGCTTGGCCCAAAGGAAGATGGAGGCGTAATAAATTTAATTCAAGCTATTGAGGCCTGATTTGGCTTAATTGGGAGTGATTTATGGCGTGGATTAATGGCTGATTGACTTTCTAGCTCTATATCAGTTAATGGGGATTTTTTCCTATTCTGAAGCTGCTATTTCAGACAGAATCTACCTGAATTTAGGGTTTTTATTATTTAGAACTTTTTTTTAGCTATTTTCCTATTTTGGATCTGCTAATTTCAGACCAAATCAACTTTTATTTAGGGTTTTATTATTTAGTACTTTTTTATGTATATATATTTTCTATTTTTCAGACATGTCTTATAAATAGCATGCACTCGTTGTAATAGAAAATTATTGAATAAAAATCAGAAAAAGTGAGGCTTTTCTCTTCTTTTGGTTCTTCAGGAACTGTGAACTTATCAAGGATTCTTCCTTGTGGTGTTCAAACTTTATACCTTCAGTTCATGATTCAATTATAATCATTGGGTCAAAGTCTGTTACTTATACTTTTGGTTCGCATTTCACTTATAAACGTTGGGTCAGGGTTCTATCAAAAATCTGAATTTTAGCTTTCTTGGGCATATATTCCAATATTGTTTGTTGGGTCTCAAAGCGTGTCGATTGAAGTTCGCATCATTTGATATCAGAGCACAGGTTCTAAAATCAATTTTCTATCCCTTTATCTTTTGTTTCCTGTTATCATCCTATC
>NC_134023.1:30688587-30721087 GCF_040712315.1 Castanea sativa | reverse complement strand
GTTAAAGGTGAAATTGAAATGTTAGTTGCTTTGGAAGAGACCTTTTGGAGACAAAAGTCCCGTGCTCTGTATGTGAAGGAGGGAGATAATAACACTCGCTTCTTTCATAGATTAGCGAATTCTAATAGAAGAGCTAATCACATTAGAAGTATAGAGGTAGATGGTGTTTTATATAAGGACAAATCTGCTGTATAATCTCAAGTGGTTTGATTCTATCAAAATCTCTATACAACAACTGATATGTGGCGTCCAATTGTGGATGGATTGGATTTTGCTTTTATTGGAGAGGATGAAAGGTTGTCTCTTGAGAGGGAGTTCTCAAAAGAAGAGGTTACCCAGGTTCTGATTGAAATGGAGTGGGATAAAGCACCTGGTCCAGATGGCTTCACCATAGCTTTTTTCCACAAATGTTGGAGGGTGGTGGAGGTGGATGTCATGGCTATTTTTAAGCAATTTCACAGGTATTTATTGTTTGAACGGTCTTTAAATGCCTCGTTTATCTCTTTAATTCCCAAGAAAAATAATGCTATTAATATTAAGGATTTTCGGCTTATCAGTTTGGTAGGGAGTGTGTATATAAGCTACTGTCTACGGTGTTGGCGAATAGATTGAGGGTTGTGTTAAACAGTCTTATCTTCGAGTCTCAAAATTCCTTTATTGGTGGGAGACAAATTTTCGATTTAGTGCTTATTGCAAATGAGTGTCTAAATAGTAGATTGAAGAGTCATGTTTTGGGTTTGGACATTTAAAAAGCCTATGATCATGTGAATTAGGATGCATTATTCTATTTGTTCGGGAGAATGGGTTTTGGGGTGAAATGGATTAAGGCCTACATCACTACTGTTCGCTTCTCTGTTCTTGTGAATGGATCTCCGGTAGGCTTTTGGAAGTTCTCGTGGATTGAGACAAGTGTAGACACTCAATTTTTAACCCATAATTTAATCATGGAAGATGACTGAAATGATCATTCTAAATACCCAGAAGTCATAATTACATTTCATGCATTAAATCATTCATCACATGTCATAAAAACGATCTTGAGACTCTAACAATCGTGATGATATGCCTGATTCCCAAATCGGACCGCCGAATTGAAAGATATCATAAGATCAAGTTTTCACGGTCTGCGTGCATTTTATGTGGGTGAAGCTGATCACGTGTGATTAATTGAAATTAATTCTGATTGATTAACAATTAAAATTAATTGAGTAATTTATGTGATTGGTTGTTGGATTTGATCAACAATAAGCTTGGTTGTATAGGAATAAAATGGATAATCAAATAATAAGGGAATTGTTGATAATTAAGTTTTTTTTAAAATTAATTATCAGTTAGATAATTATTATTTTAAGGACCTAATCATCAAGTTAAAAGGGATTTATTTTGGAACACAAGTTTAAAAAATGTCCAAGTGCAGTTCCCGACTCAAAAAATCCCTAAAAAAGAGTCCAAATGGAACAAAAAGAGAAAACTAGGCCAAGCACCAAAGAGTGTCAATCGGCACTCTAGGAGTGCCGATCAGCACATGGCAAGTGTTGATCCGCACTTCCACAGTGTTGATTGGCATAAATTTGAGACCCGGTCCAAAAATTTTTAGATCAGATTAAAACACCTCAAATTCGATTTTTAGGAATAAAATTTGTCCTAACTCGTGTCCGCTGATTTCCTGAGCAAACCTAACTTGTTTTTTTAAGTACAACACCCCTATAAATATAGAATTAAAATAAGAATTCAGCATTCTTCTGCTTTTAACGTTAAAGAAATTCTGGAAGTTCAACTTCAAGACTTTCTTTTCTATTAAGTATAATTTTTTTAGGATTTAGAGAGACTCATCCTCTCTCTAACTTTAAAGTGATTTCCCCATTCCCTTGTAGAATTCATTGATGCATTAATGTAGGTAAGCTTTTATATTTTTTTGATTTAAATGTTTATGCATCCAATTCAATTCTCTATGCCTTTCTAACATGCTCTTTCTTCTGTTTTTAAATTTTTCTTTATGTCAAATAAACATATTATGATGTTTGTTTATTTGCATGTGTTTGTTCATATAGATATATAATACATATGATTAAATCCTAGATCTGTTGCTTTATTTAAACCCAAAAATCAGATTTGAAGTTTTAAATCAAAATCCCATTCTTTTTCTTACCCAAAAATCAGATCTTAAATTTTAAATCAAAATCCCATTCTTTTTCTAACCCAAAAATCAGATCTGAAGTTTTAAATCAAAATCCCATTCTTTTTTTAAACCAAAAATCAAATCTGAATTTATTTTATAAAAATCTCTATTTTTTTTCTAAACCAAAAATCAGATCTGACATTTAAAATCAAAATCCCATTGTTTTCTAAATCAAAAACCAGATCTAAATTTATTTTAAAAATCTCTATTGTTTTTCTAAATCAAAAATCAAACCAGAAATTATTTTTTTAAAACCTCTTCTGTTTTCTACAACAAAGAATCAAATCTAAAATTTTATTTTGAAAATTCATTCTTTCTTATTTTAAAAAATTAGATCTGAAAATTTCTTTCAAAACCCATTCTGTTTTTTAATTAAACAATCAGGTTTGAATTTTCCTCTTGGAAGTTCATTCTGTCCTTTAATTAAAAAAAAAAAGATTTGGAGACTCTTTTTAAAATCCATTCTTCTTTGATTTTAAAAATCAGATTTGAACTTTTTTAAATTTCTTTTGTATGTTAATGGATTTGAAACTTCACTTGAAAAATCCTTTTTATATAAGTAAAATTCAGATGTGATTTCTTCTTGCATAGATGCAACAAATGTAAAATTTTGCATATTAACCAACCATAGCTCTAGGAATATTGACACAACAATTTGCATGTCATTTTTTGGGTATTTAAAAGGTCATTTAAAAATCTAGAAGACTAGGCTCTGTCTAGACAGAATGGGTGCCTAACACCTTCCCATTCAGTAACCTAGCTCTTGAACTTTAGATCTTGGGTTCGTAGAAGAGTATCTTATTTTCTTTTGATAGATTGTAACTAGGAAACAAGGTCTTGTAAGTTCTTTTTTACTAGATTGTAGATCGTCTGTTGGGCGTATTCGCAAGCTACCTGACGGGTCCTTAAGGAAAGTGGGGCTTAAAACCATCAGCGCTTTAAGGATTCATCCCAATGGGTCCGTGGTAGGTGGAACCCACTGGAGGGGGTATTCATCCTAATAGGTCAAAGTGCCCAAAATACTTTTTTAGATGAAAATAACCCTATCACCAATGGTCTTGGTATTGCGAGATTTGGAGCTACAGTCGTCAAGATATCACGCTTGGAAGGAAGGTGATGTAGTGCTGAAATACTCTATGACGTTTTTCTTTAAAAATTTGCATCTACCAATTTGGGGCAGATATCATCAAGCCTTTTTATGAAAGGTAGCCAAAACCTTGTTCTTCAAGATGGTTAAGCTAGATCACTCCAGTTCCTGCCCAATTAGTACAGTTTATTGCGCGAAATTGGCCCAAAAAATACTTGTTTTTCCTGAAGAAAAAAAAAAAGTGAAGATTTGTTTAGGGATTTTTGGTATTTTGGTGATATCTCATCTGTTTTAACTTCGATTTTGGCTCATAAACACTGACGAACTCTCACTAGGGAACCCGGGTCTGGCAGGAGGTGGAGGTGTAATTCGAGACAAGGATGGTGCTTGGATTGTGGGGTTCTCTAGAAATATTGGCATCACATCCAGCTTTTTAGCTGAACTATGGGCTCTTCATGATGGCCTCTTACTTTGCATAAATCGAAATTTGAATGCTGTTGAGTAGAATTATATGCAAAATCTGTAATAGATGTTTTGTACTCTCCAAGTTGTCCTAACAATCTGATCTCTCCATTGGTGGATGATTGTAGGAGATTGGCTACCCAAATTCCCCAAATTCATTTAACCATTGCTATCGAGAAGCAAACAGAAGCGCTAACAAGCTTGCTAGGATGGGAGCTTTCCAAGAGAACTAATTTGATCTTTTTGAATCTCAGCCTGTGAACGTTTCTATTATTTTTATTTTTGAGTTTAGCGGTCTTTACTTAAGCCGGGAATGCCCAGATACTTTGTTTGTTTCTTAATTTTTGCAATGATATCTGTTTTTACTGAAAAAATAAGTTTGTCAATTAATGTAAACTTTTTGCTGCTATGATATATTTGTAGTTGTAGATAAAAAGTGATGTTGATAGTAGACCCAAATGAGAACCTATCAACTCAATTATTGTGAAAAATTTTGTGTGTGAGAAGTGTTATTTGCACGATATTTTCACAACAAATTGTTAGATGACAAGACCTATCGCCTAAAATTTGTAGTAAAAGTGCTGTGAAAATACTATAGGTATACCCCTTCTTCTTTCTTGTATACGCAGCAGGTAAAAAATCAAATGTTTTTGAGTGAAAGGAAAAGAAAAATTGTGGTGAATGAGCAGAAAGCAGGGCACGTTGATAGGGAGATGGACCACAAAATGTATAGTCTCCTTCAGACAGAAATTTGTTGGACCACCTGCAAAGTGTCAGACACACTTCAAATATGGACCTAATTGTAGCAGCCTCAAACCAAAATGTTCTTAAGACAATAAAGGAAAAGGATCCAAGACAAGAGATGAGATAAATATATGAGTAAAATGCAAAATTAACCCTGGAAGTTTCTTTAGATTTCATTTTGGTCTTCTAATTTTTGTTTTTGTTCATTTCAGTCCTCTAACATTTAAGTTTATTTAATCAAAGCTTTTCTATCAACTTTTGTTATATGTTGGGGTTAATTTTTCAATTTTATAAATTTTTCTTCAAATTTTTTAAATTAAAAAAAATTCAATTAATGATTGAAAATATTTTCCAGATTTTTTTTTTCAAAAAATTTTAACAAAAGTTAACGGAAATGCCTTAATTGAATAAATCTGAAACTTAAAAGACTGAAATGAACGAAAGTAAAATTAAAGAACTGAAATAAAATTTGAAGTTACAGAATCAGTTTTGCATTATAGCCTAAATATATAAATGAAATGGGACCAAATTTTGCTAAACAACCAGATTATTGTCTTCCTCGTCCTTTGCTACCCTTGACTCTGTCTGTGTCCTCTCTCTCAAAAAGAAAAAGACTCTGTACTGTGTCGTTTGTGGTGCACTTTGCGCCATCCCATAAATATATATGCTACAATCCGCATGCATGCTTAAAGCCTTAATCCGCTTTCCACCTTCCCTAAGACAGCCATTATTACGCATTATTTATTAACTTTTACATTTACTACTTACCTATATCTCAGAGAATGCACAGTAAAGCATGGCATGACATGAAAGAATGTAAAAAGGGATTCCATGCATATCTTACTTCCTGTATTTTATTTATGAGAAATGCTAACAAATGCCTTTAGGTAATTAGTTAATAATCATTTAAAAAAAGTTTTTATGGGAAAAAGAAAAAAAACAATTAATATTTTGACAGCTTTTTTCATTTCCTATATAAGTGGTGTTTAAAATGCTGAAGCAATCTGACATCCACCTGAAACTAATAAACACCAGAACACATTAACTTTAGTTTCTCTCACGGAGGAGCTAGTCTTCTTAGGTGTAGTAGAATAGTTTGTCCCTTCATCAAGAAGGTGTAAGTAGTCTCCGTGGAATAGAAATATTCCTCGGCTAGCGGTTTCTTGTTTTGGGGGTTTGGGAAACAGGAGTGTGAGGTCAGGAATCATCACCCAAGCAATGGATGATCTTACACAAGATTGGAGCCGGTTAACATTATGTGATAGGGAAGGTCTTGGTTGCTGCCTTACTAAAAAGGATAGTTCAAGTGATTTTTGTATTGCAGCGAAGTTCCTGACAAAGAGAGCTCTGAACATTGATGTGATTGCAAAAACTTTTACACCTTTATGGAGAGCACAAAATGGCTTCAAAATTCAGAACCTTGGAGATCACAAAATGTTGTTTAGTTTTGATAATAAGGTGGATGTGGACAGAATTCTCCTAAGTGAACCGTGGAGCTTCGACAAGCACCTAGTGGTGATGCAACGTTATGAAAAAGAGGTCCCTGTGCAGGAGCTCAAGTTTGATAGAATAAGTTTTTGGGTCCAACTTCATGGCATCCCACCTTGCTATATGACAGTGGACGCAGCAGAGAAGATTAGTGCAGTCATTGGAGATGTCTCTAGGTCCACTGACTTTAAAGAGGCAGATGGCGGTAATTTTCTACGAGTTAGGGTATCAATTGACTTATCCCTTCCATTATGCCGAGGATGTCTAGTTTCTTTGAAGAAGGAGAAGCAAACATGGATAAGTTTCAAATATGAGAGACTCCCTAATTTTTGTTATTGGTGTGGTAGGCTAACACACGATGATAAGGACTGTCAGATGTGGATTGAAAGTGAAGGAACACTACTGCCTGATCAATGGTAGTTTGGTCCAAGCATCCGTGCCCCTGCATTCATTCGGTCAAGGAAAAATGTGATTATTGTACCGGGGTTTTACTCGTCCAAGAAAATGGGAACCAGCAGCACTTCTATGAAATGTGACTCTTCAGGCCAAGCTTTATTGAACTCCATGATGACCCCTCCTATTTCGGTGACCTCCAACCATCAACGGAGCAATGAGCTAGGCAAATGTTTGGACACGGACAATTCCTAGAAGCTTAGTAACGCATGCTCTGGCGTTACTCCAATTAATGATCAGTTACGTGAATTAATTCCCATAGACAGAAGTGTGATTAATGGGATTAATTCCCATTCAGCTGGTCCGGATATTGGTGTGGTTAATGGGATTGATTCCCAATCAATTGGTCCGGAAAAAGGGGTGATAAATGGAATTAATTTCCAAGCAATTGGGCCGGATATAGCAACAAGAGAATTCAACGCCCAATTAAAGGATAATGATGGGGAGCTTTCAAAATTTAATTCTGAAGAGCCAACCATGTTAATTCTAGTTGTGAATGAATCTCCCTTAGTTCGAATTCATGACCAAATACATGAGACACAAGCCACAGAGGGGAATGAGGCACGTGCAACACATGAGGCTCATAGGGTTTCCCAAAATCCTAACCCACTTCGTGTCTTACCAACATGGAGCCGCTGACCAAGACCCCTATCCAAAGACAACCATCACTTTAAACTATCCTTAGGGCAGAAACGCGATGCTGCCAACCTCGATGATCATTTAGAATTACCATCAAAACGTCATTAGGTTTTTCAGGATGATACGAAACGCCTAGCATGGAATTGATGTGGGCTTGGGAACCTACGTACAGGGCGAGAGCTTGTAGATATTATATGGCAAAAGATCCCTCTGTCATGTTTTTAGCCGAAACTATGACAGATGATGCAAGGCTAGAATTGGTTCAAAGAAATATTAAGTTTGACCATCGTTGGGTGGTACTGACACAAGGAAGACAAGGAGGTTTGGTTATGTTTTGGAAGTCAACAATAAATCTGAAGGTGGAAGGTTCACATCGGTATTATATTGATGCTACAATAGATAAGGGTACGGATAATGAATGGCGTTTGACTGGGTTTTATGGCGAACCAGAGACAAGTAGAAGGAGGGAAGCTTGGGAAATTCTCAGGAAACTTAATTCCCGCCAAGGACTTCCGTGGCTATGTGTTGGTGACTTCAATAAAATCACGAAACAAGACGAAAAATTGGAGGGGTGCCTTAAGACCACACAATTAGATGCAATTATTTCGAGATGTTATCGATGAATACAATTTTATGGATCTTGGCTATGTGGGGTTGAAATTCATATGGAGCAAGCACTTTGAAAATGGTCAATCAATTTGGGAAAGGCTGGATAGGGGTTTAGCTACAAACAATTGGTTCTTAAAATTCCTTGGTTCTCGAGTTTTCCATTTACAAGGGAATTCTTTAGACCATAAACCACTACTGATTGTCTTTGCTCCTCTAGACTTACCTCAACAAAGGAGACCCTTCAGGTTCGAAGAGATGTGGTTGTCCAATTCAGGTTGTGAAGAAACAATTCAGGCAGCATGGTATCACAAAAGTAGTTCGGATCTAAGCAATGAAATCCTAAAAAAAATTGAGATGTGTGGGGCTGATTTAAGTTGGTGAAACCGTAATGTCTTTGGCAGCATGAGACAAGAATTGATTTGAAAAAAGGAATTGCTGCATAGGGCCGAAATTGAGGCAATGATTCTTGGAGATAATTCATGGGTTCGAGAATTGAAATCAGAAATTAATGTTCTTTTGGATAGGGAAGCGAGGATGTGGGCACAACGATCTAGACTTCTTTGGGCTAGCCAGGGTGACAAAAATACAAAGTATTTTCACAATTGAGCTACAAAGAGGTATAGAAAAAAAAAATCAAATTGTGGGAATCAAAGATGGGCAGGAGTCATGGAAAGTTGA
This sequence comes from Castanea sativa, assembly GCF_040712315.1. Lineage (NCBI taxonomy): Eukaryota > Viridiplantae > Streptophyta > Magnoliopsida > Fagales > Fagaceae > Castanea > Castanea sativa. Next base: position 30,712,748 of record NC_134023.1, on the reverse strand, counting down.
TCTGGATGAAGTAGCGACAATTGTAATAGATTATTACCAAAAGCTATTCACATCAGAAAGAATAGATCCATCAAGCTGTGTTCTAAACCATGTACCAACTGTGATCACTGAAGAGATGAACTCTTCCTTATGCCGAGAGTTCAAGAAAGAAGAGGTATTATCAACTTTGAAACAAATAGCGCCACTGAAAGCCCCAGGCCTGGATGGGATGCCACCGCTGTTTGACTAGCACTTTTGGAGCACCGTGGATAAGGATGTCACAACCTCAATTTTGTCATGGTTGAATTCAGGTACCCTACCCCACCCCTTAAACCACACTTTTATTACACTCATTCCAAGGACTAAAAATCCTGAATATGTGCACCAGTTTTGACCTATTAGTCTTTGTAATGTTTTGTACAAAATCTTCTCTAAAGTGCTTACCAACCGTTTGAAAACTGATGAGAATCAACAAGCATTCAAGGATCCATTGCATGTTCCAGTTGGGCCTATTACAAGAGCAAGATCCAAGAAGATCCAAGAAGCACTTAATGGGCTGATTCAAGAGATTTGGGCTGATTCTAACGCAGGATATTCCAAGCTTGGTCCAAAGGAAGATGAAAGTGTAGTAAATTTAATTCAAGCTATTTAGGGCTGATCTGACTTAATTGGGAGTGATTTATGGCATGAATTAATGGCTGATTGACTTTCCAACTCTGTATCAGTTAAGACAGATTATTTCTTTTTTTGGATCTGCTAATTTCAGACCAAATCAACTTTTATTTAGGGTTTTATTATTTAGTACGTTTTTTAGGTATTTTCCTTGTTTTTAGGTGCATTTAATGCTTTTTAGGTCAAACTTGATTCCTGATATGGTAAGGTATCAATTAGGAGTTATTTTAGAATATATTTTCTTGTCTGTCAAGTTTTGTGGAGTCCTTAAATAGGCTCAGAAGTCTGTAAACGTTTTTTAGATTATTATTGAATAAAAATTCAGAAAATGTGAGGCTTTGCTCTCTTTTGGTTCTTCAAGAACTGTGAACTTATCAAGGATTCTTCCTTGTGGCATTCAAACTTTATACCTTTGGTTCGTGATTCTTTATAATCATTGGGTCAAGGTCAACTTATACCTTTGGTTCGCGTTTCGATTATAAACGTTGGGTCAGGGTTTCTATCATAAATCTGATTTTTAGCTTTCCTGGGTTAAATATTCCAATATTTTTGTTGGGTCTCAAAGCGTGTCGATTGAGGTTTGCATCAAAAACACTACTCCCTATGATTATCACTGAACACCAATCAGCTTTTACCAAAGATAGATTGATTTTAGATAACATCATGATTGCCTTTGAAAGTTTACATAGTTTGCATAGATATAATTCCAAAAAAGGGGGCTTTATGGCGCTTAAATTGGATATGAGCAAGGCATATGATCGGGTGAGTGGTCTTTCCTAGAAGAGATGATGAGAAAAATGGGATTTAATGAAAAATAGATAAATTTGATTATGCTTTGTATTAAGACAGTCACATATTCCATTCTAATTAACGGTGAACCAAGGGGCCTTATTCATCTAACTAGAGGCATTAGACAGGGTGACTCTCTATCACCCTTTCTTTTTTTGCTTTGCACGAAAGGATTGAATGGATTGATCAAACATGCTGAAAGGAATGAAGATATTCATGAATTCTCTCTTTGTAGGAGGGGTCCTAAACTAACACATCTGCATTTTGCAGATGATAGTCTTCTCTTTTGCAGGTCAACGGAGGAGGAATGTGATAAGGTGCTGAAAATCTTAGAAACCTATGAGAGAGCATCAGGCCAAAGAGTGAATAGGGACAAAACTTCCCTATTCTTTAGTAAGTGCACTCCTCCAAATACCAAAACCAACATCAAGCGTGCTCTAGGGGTTCAAGAAATCCTGCATTATAAGAAGTACCTAGAGCTGCCTTCACTTGTGGAAAAGGGTAAAAAGGCAAGTTTCAATTACATTAAAGAGAGGGTGTGGCATAAATTACAAGGGTGGGAAGGAAAGTTGCTTCTGCAAACCGGAAGGGAAGTGCTGATTAAAGCCGTACTTCGAGCCATTCCCACTTACTGTTAGGATTAGTGCCCTTAAATCCTATTGTATGATATTATGTATGACATTATGTATGACATGATGTATGACTTAATATTGTGATGATAAAGTTATTTTATTATTATCTAAAATAATGGTAACATGAATATGGGACATTATCATATAGTCCATGAGATGCATTGTATGTGATTTATGTGAAAAGTCACAGAAGATGTAAATCACAAGTTCTTTATAAACTCAGAATTTATAGTTCGTAGTCGGTGATGAAATTGGGCATTTCATCTGCGAAGACTATAACGTATCAACTAAGATGATTTGTCTTGATCATGGAAGTGGAGACTTTTAGTTGATATGTTGATATGTTTTAAGAGTTAAGACATATTGAACAGGACTGCTGTGAGATTTATTATTCTCCTAACGACTGTCAGATGAATAATAAATCTCACGACTTCAATTTGCATAAACTCTTAATCCTGGGAGAATAATAAACCTAATCATGAGGTGTGGGTTGCTTTGATATATCAGGAGTGAGACCTAAAGTGACGGTCAAAACCTCAGTATGTTGGGCAGCCACATTTAGTGTTGATGGAACATATATTCTTAAGATGGAATTCATAGTCTCTTGATGGAGATATAAAATATTCCCTGGAGATATAAAATATTCCCTTGAGATAAGTTTAATGAGTTCAGTTATTCAGAGAGTTAGACATAACCACTTTAGTAAGAAATTACTAAAGTATATATTTATGAAATTGGATTTCATAAATATATAATGAATAACTTTAAAGGATTAAACCGGGTACTCAAGGATAAGATGTAGTAATTTACAAAGTGGCAGTCTACATTTATGACTTTGTGTTACTACGAATATTTTATGAAGGGATTGCATGTATAATAAAGTCTTGGGATATAATTTATTAATAAGGCCTAGAGTGCAATTATATTTATATAGTAATATTAAATATAATTAATGGTAACTTTGGACTTGTCAAGAGTTGATGGAAAAGTCCAAGGCCCATTGGAGCTAGTGTCTTATTGGTCCCACTCCAAGCCACACACTAAAGCCCAATTGGAAAGGCCTAAAAGGCTAGCCCAATTAGATAATCAGTTAGTTATAAAGGGAAAAACATACAGAATTTTTTATTAGTGAAATAATAAACGGTGTGTGAGAAAGTGTGAGACACACTTTCATTCTCCTCTTGAAAACTGATTGAGAAACCACACATCTTGGGTGTAAAGTGGAATTGGAGTGAAGATTAAAAGTGTTTCCAAGTGCTTCTAATCTTTGTTTTGAATTTCTCCACACCAAGGTATGCCATCTTGTTTTTAAATTCTGAAATTTACATAGTGCACGTTATCAATCATGAATGAAATAGATCCTTATTTGTTGCTTCCGCTATGTGTTTTGTATGAGATACAAAACCAGAATTTTTCCTTCACTTACACCATGGGTTGCTTTAAAATTCCTTTAGACTTGTACCAAGAAATTGAGTCATTAATAAAAAATTTTTGGTGAGGTCAAAGAGGGGAGTGGAGGAAGATCCATTGGGTAAGGTGGGATGAGATGACAAAATCAAAAGTGGAGGGAGGAATGGGGTTTAGAGATTTGGCTCTTTATAATGACTCACTTTTAACAAAACAAGCTTGGCGTCTTATTCATAATAAGTCCTCTCTTTTTTACAAGGTGTTTAAAGCAAGGTTTTTTCCAAATTATTCACTCATGGAAGCAAATGATACAAGATATGGCTCCTATGCTTGGAGGAGCATTCTTAAGGGTAGAGAAGTCTTGCAACGACGTGCTAGATGGAGAGTTGGAAATGGGGATGGAGAGTTGGAAATGGGGAAAATATTAAAATACGGCAGCACTCCTAGCTCCCTAGGAAACACCCTCCCCAAGTGCTATCCCACCCTATTGAATTAATGGAGAACTCAACAGTGGCAGAGCTGATCAATGAAACAACAAGGCAGTGGAATGAAGAACTGATTGACGGAGTCTTTGCACCTGAGGAAGCTGCCATGATCAAGAGAATACCACTGGGAAAGGTTGCTTTAGAGGATGTATTGATATGGCCCCACACTCATGATGGAAGGCATACGTGTAAGTCAGGATATAGATTCTTGAAGGACGAAACCGAGCTGCATTCTGCCCAGCGGCACTCACTGTCGGACTCAAAGCTTTGGAAGGGATTGTGGTCTCTTTAAGTGCCAAACAAAGTGAAGAATTTGATGTGGCGTGCTTGACGTAATGCTATGCCAACAAAAGCGACTTTGGTGAGAAGGAAAATCATTGACGACCCTTTCTGTGACCGTTGCCATGAAGCCCATGAAACTGCTTTGCATGCCATCTGGTTGTGTAAGGAAGTTGATGTTATCTGGGCGGATCCTGAGTTATGGTCTTGTCGAAGGGAGGCACCTTTCCTCAGCCTCAAAGAGCTATTATCCTGGATGATAGAGCAGAGAAATAACGCTGAACTCTGTGAGACAAAGAAACCAGGTCCGACTCAACCAAGCTGCTTGCAAGGTCGACCAAGAATATGCTTGCCGAGTTTCAGGCCTGCCAAACTACTCTTACAATGTCTCTGTAAGAGAGGCGAACACGAAGTAGGCAATGTTGGAGAGCTCCACCGGCAGACATGGCCAAAATAAATTTTGATGGGGCGGTCTTTTCTGGCAAGAACAAGTCCGGCATCGGCGTTGTAATCAGGGACAGCTCGGGCTTAGTTATTGCGTCATGTTCAAAGAAGCTGCAGCAAGCCTACAGTAGTGCTGAAGTTGAAGCTGCTGCCACGGCTTTGTCTTTTGCAGCTGATATTGGCATTAACCGAGCAATTTTGGAAGGTGACTCACTGGAGGCTATCACAGCACTGTCCTAGGATGCTCCTATACTGTCCTCAATTGGCCCATGGATTGATGATGCTAAGGTCTACTCAAATAAATTTTTTAAATTGCAATTCTCTCGTACAAGAAGAGAATGTAATAGTGTGGCTCATAATCTGACAAGATATGCAATAGACATTCTAGATTTTATAGTGTGAATGGAGGATGTTTCATCACATGTTTCATCTATTTTCTAGGTTAATTTAGCCAGTTTATCTTAATAAAATTTCAATGTCTTCCCCCTCAAAAAAAAAAAATATATATATATATATATATAAGTGGTATTGAAATTTTCCTAAAATTGATTGTTAACCAATGCCCTAAGGGCATTCGTTAGCATGACCTTTTATTTATAAATCTCTCTTTTTATCTTATTTTATTTAGGCAAAATATGAAAAAGAATTAAGGTTTGATACTTATTAACTCAAGAGTATTGCGATTCAATGTTACTATCTAGTTCTTTTCATTCCAAGACTTGGATTGAAATTCCTTCTCCCTGTTTATTGTAAGTAAAAATCATTATATTGTATATATACACAACAATAATAATCACAATAACAATAACAGTAACAATAACGACGACAACAATCAAGTTTTTATCAATTATGGACCATTAACAGACTAGATAGGCTCAGTAACTTACATGTATTCTTTTTTGTCATTCTCTTTTATCCAAAATTGTTACTTTTTGTTACCTCCTTATTTGGCATGTCATTTTTACTAATCCTGCTAATATTATTTTACATCTTCTGCTACCTCTTCTTATTTTCTCAACTTGAATCAACTTGCAATTTCTCATTAATAGCTTCACTATATACATGACCAACTACCTTAAGTGATTCACTCTCAACTTTTCATCAATAGGGTTTCATCATTTCGAATCCTAATTTTCCTTGTATTTTCACTTATTCATTTTAACATTCTTATTTCAACTGTACTCATTTTATGAATATGTTTCTTAAGAACCCAACATTCAATACCATAGAACATAACTAGTTTTATAGATGTCTTATAATGTTTTCCTATGTCCTAATGTGCTTCTCTACTTTTATTAATATTATATCTCATCTACTTATTCAACAACATGTATTTTCTAATGCATCTCTCTAAATTTCTAAATTGACATTAATTCCAAGTTTAGAATGAACTAACGTTTGTCCATTTTTTAAGGTGATTAAGTGTGTGTCCTTCGCCTTTTTTTATCAGTTTGCAATTTCCTTTTTACAATAATTCCATGGTGAGAATTTGCAATGATTCTTCCCTATTTTCACAATGGAAATGCAATGAAGTTCTAAATTATATCTCATGCCCTTGTGTATGTTATCCATCATCAAGTAGCACCAAAGTCTTCGTGCTCCAAGGTGCACCACTAGTCTTGTGCTATGATTTATGTCACACACACACGGAGGTTAGCACAATTTATTGATATGGGCAAGGGCATCACAATAGTGGATCATTACATTAAGGGGAGTTTGGTTTGTTGTGATGTGTCCTTAATGTGATGCACATTATGATGATGCAACGTTAAAATTTTTTGTTTATTTTATTTTTTCTAACATTACCTTAATTTAAAATTACAAAATATATCACATCATCTTAATCTCATCACCTTCCTAAATAATGTAATGTTGTATTATTGTATTGAAATTACATTAACGTAAGATTACAATAACGTAATATTATGCCATAATGTAACATCACAACGAACCAAATACTCCCTAAGTGTGCTCTCAAGGCTCATACATACTCTTAGTGTAATGATCCAATATTATATATATTTCTACTTTAGTTGCCAGAATGATAAAATGCATTTTTTAAATTAAATGACATCTAACTTTAGCTCCATGTTAAATAATTCGAGGAAGTCGGTTCGAGTCACTCTAGTATACCATCCTATAAATCTTGCAATTTTTGTGATGAGGCTACTTCCTCTTCCATGATCTTGGACGACTTACCATCTTCTAGGGTCATCTTAGAACTTAAGAAAGCCACTAGCTTAAGTAATCTTTTCTCCCATTTTATTCTATGGTTCAAGAAATCAGAGTAAGGGAAAAGATCCCCCCCCCCCCCTAACAAAGTTCCATTGAGGGTGCGCTTGTTCCTAGTAGTGATCTTCATGCCTTCTTTATAGCCCTACCCATACTTGCAATTGAAATCCTGAGCTTGAAAATCCAAAAACTTAGTACTAATTCATATACTAGCAATGTTAGGGATACAAAATATTTCTTAATCTTTTTTATAACTGTTGATATAATAAGTTGTGATGGAAGAACATGGATTCTAACATAGGTTTATACAAAAAAATCTGCCTGACCCGCTCACTCATGCCAACCCATGTATGTTCATTATATGAGGCAATGTGGGTTGGGCATATGACTATCAAATTAGCAGGTCAATTCGACTTTTAGGTTGAGATTTTTATAACTTGTTGAGAATCGACTTGTCTGTCAACAATTATATATTATATACTAGTCGCTAACCCATACGATGCACGGGGTAAACAAACCCTTAAAAATGAGAGAGGAAGACAAAACCTTTTGCAGACCAAGAGTAATTTGGTAGAATTGTAAAGTAACGCCCTCTCTCGTATGCAAACATATCTCCAAAGTACAAAGCACGTAATGGAACCATAGAGCATGAAAATATATGTTCTTCTCACTAACATACAAATAGCTTAATTAAATTTATGACTAATCAACAAAAAAAAGGAGTATCTAACGATCAAACATATGTATCTAATAATTATAACCATAAAGCAACTACAACATGAGAATCTGGTTCAAAGCATTTAAACAATAACTAAATTTACAAATGCCCTTTATATATATTTATAGTAATGGTGTGATGCCCCACCAACAGTGATAGGGCCTCACCTATTCCACATATGCTCACTGTCCATGGAGGTCTTCCTAAAATTCCTGTTTTGCACTTCACTAAGCATCTTATTTGCATCTCTCTTCCTTAAAAAGAAAACAGAATGAACAGCATGAATAACATTCTCCAATGAGGGTTTCAATTACAAAAACTCATCAAGATTTGTAAAAGAACAGAAAAGAAAAGACAAAACTAAACTAAACATTTAAAAAAAAAAAAAAAATAGGGCTTTAACAAATTAGAAATTCAAAGCATGAAATCAACTACCAAATACCAATTATTATTGAACATCATGAAAGCTATGATGAATTGATAACAGATTTTAAACTCCAAGTAATGAAGAATGGCAACCCCCCAACTCAACAACATTTTTGCCAAAAAATGCATACTGCACATCAAATAGTGTATTATAACTATCACATTGAAATCTGCTGTCAATTCATTCAAGTAAAAAAAAAAGAGTCAACTCTCCAAACCGTTAATTTTTTTTTAATTTAAAAAACCTCCAAATATAAGAAAGACAATTAATGAAATTAATCATTCACAATGAGAACAATGCATAACCCACATATAAATATAGGGCAGGACAAACATTAAAGGGTTTTTGAGCTAACCATAACATCACTCTCAAAACAAACTTAGAAATCTTTTGCTAATGTCCATATCATAGTAAAACAGAAAACCTTTAAAACCCAAAACCACTGTCACATTCACTTCACAATAAAAACATTCTAGTTGACCATGAATTAATAGTTTATGAAAACAATACATGAGGTAGTATAAAATATAGCCCGATCATGAAACCATAAATCCCAGATAAGCAAAAGAAGAAGAAGAAAAAAAGAAAAAAAAAAAAAGCCATGAAAATGAAACACATGAAAGCAAAACCTATAGGATTGGGAGGCTAAGATCAAAACTGAATACTGCCACCAAGTATATATAATTAACCACAAATCCACATGAGGCTAAAGTAATTCAATAATCTACAATAGTAAGTTAATTATTAAATAACTAAATTAATATACTTGCATTTGTATATATCACAACTACAGTAAAAACATTGAAAACACATAATAAATATGGCAAATCAATATCTAAAGTCCTGTTTCTAATTATATATCTATATACACACACCCAAAACACTAAGTCACATAAATCATGCTTTCAGTAGCTAATGTGAAATTAGAACTAAAATCAAAAGTCATATCAAGCATAATTTAACATGAAATAAAAATTGCAAAGTAGAAACAACATTAGAAATTAAGATACCATAAACAAAAATGTAATCAAAAGAAATCATAATACCATCACTTAACTGGGAATAAGCCCAAGTTTGAAAAACCCCACTAAAGTATTCGATCTGTACCACAATAAGACATAGAAACAATAAATATATTAGTAAGTATATGAATAATTGACAATCATAATCAAATTCAAAAATCAAATGGAAAGACATGTCAATCTCACTGTCCATAGGACTGTTTTTGTAAAGAGAAATGCATGTTTTAATTTACTGTGTAGTTTTAGAGAAACAAAAAAGAAAAAAACAGTTCTTGACAATATCCGAGGACCTTAAACAATCATAAATTATGAACATTCTCTATTAACAAAAAGAATTTTTCTTTCAAAAAATCACATGCCCAAACATAAGCCTAAATTTTTAAAAAATCCAAACATAAGCCTAAATTAAAACAAATTCAGATAAAAAACAATATTAAAAACTCCAGCAACCCGAAACTAAAACAAACCCCAGCAGCAACCCAAAACTAAAACAAACCCCCAACAACCACAGGAACCAAGCCTAGCAAATAGACATGCTAACTATAAACTATTGACTCCTTGAGAAATATGCCAGAGTTCCAAAGATTGGTCATTTAGTTTCATCAATGATTCAGATAATAAAAAAATAAAAATAAATAAAAAAACATAAAAGAGAAGAACAAACAATCTATGGAAGAGTATAAAAGAGAAGAAAAGGAATCTGTCCAGTATCAAAACAATCTCATAGACAAAACATTCGACTCCATGCTTCATCTGGTCTGACAGTAGTGAAGGGTCTCCTTTAGATCTCTCTCTCCAACTCTCTCTACACAACACATTCATTATAGGAAAAAAATGAAATCAAGAGGTAAACAGCAGTACAGAAATGAGAATCCCCAGTAAATGGGCGGAGATTAACAAAATAAAAATAAAAAAGCAGAGGAAAGTATCAAACCTTGGAGGTGGTAGCAAGCAATCGGAAAATTTGTATGACAATCTCTTTCTCATGATTTGGCTGGCTTCAGTTCCTACACATAAATAAAATGCACTCAATTTGCAGAGAGTAAGAAAATGTAAATATTAAGTATTCTAAATGCCACAATGGATTCTGCATAGCCACCTAGCCTAATCATATCAAAATATGCCCAAAGGATCCAAAAGCCAAGACAAAGTATTCAAATTAAGAACTTTCACATTTGACCATAACACTGTTTGCCTTATAAATAATTTGCAAAGGGTGGACTTGAAACAGCACACATAAATATTTGCATAATTGTGTATTTCCAATTAAAGCAATCCAAATCGAATAGTTTATGCCAATTCATTTATTCTATTATTCCAATACATGTACAACAGTAACTCTTGTAGGCCTTTTGTCAAACACCTAACAGATATAGCCAAGAAATTGAACTTGATTGATGTACAGGTTCAGAAATAGAGGAATTACAAAACCTGTAAAATTTGATTTTCTATGAACGTTTCCTTGACTTCAACAAAAATGAATAGAGAGAAAAAGGGGTTAGGAATTGAAATCCCTAAATTGACAGAAAAACCTAATTAAAAACGAAATCCTTAAATTGACAGAAAAACCATTATGCGCCTGGGCTATCAAATCCTTATGGGGAGGAGTCAAAATCATGGGCAAACTAATAGCTTGAATTTTACTTGGCTTCTAGAATTTCATCTCAATTTATAATAATATAAACCCTTCCGCAGTTCTTTTGACAAATTCAAGTCCTCGAAAGTACTCGCCAATGTATACGGGGTATCATTCACAGTAACCTACATCAAATTAATACCCTAATATATCAAAACCCAAAATTGAAAACTGAACAAAACATATTTATTAGACTCAACTATACATGTGTGTTTCTGCATTCATGTTCCAAGTAACATAATAATAGGAATTAAAACTATAGAACACTATCTCTTACCACATTGTATAAACATCAAAACAAAAATTAATATCAATGATAAAGATTCAAAACCCTAATTAGGATCTAAAACAATAATAAAAAACAGTACTTTATTATATTTTAACCAAAAGTAGCAGCAAAGGTACTGAGTTGATTGACACCCTAATTAGGTCAGGCCAATAAAGAAATTCAAATCTTGGTGATGTGAGAAATTGATGGTACCGCAGTGATGTGAGCGTCTTGGGGTTCATCGACGTACTTGTTGACAATGCTTTTGGTGTCGTCGATGGTCAAGGCCTCGACGCTGAGTTCGGCGGCGACTTTGTCCTGCTGCGAAGTTGACGAAGTAGTTGTGTCCTCCAAAGGCTCGTCGTCTTCTTTGTCGCCCCAGCGTTTAGTCTCCGTCTTTGGAACAGGGATTTCTTGTGGCAGCAGCGGAGGAGCAGTAGCAGCAGCAGCTGTGGTGTTTTCCTGAGGTGATGGCGGTGGCGGTGGCGTTGTCAATGGTATCAGCCATTGCGAGAGAGAGAGAGAGATCGATAAAAATAACCTTAAAGGTTGCTCTAAAAAGAGATATAGACAAAGAGTATATATATTTAATAAAAAGAAAAAAAATCAGATTTAAAAATTAAAAAAAAAAATGTTGACGTGGAAAATTGTGGAGCTAGCAGAGGTTCGGTTTTATATATATGCTTTAAAAAGAGATATAGACGAAGAGTATATATATTTAATAAAAAAAATCAGATTTAAAAATTTTAAAAAAATGCTGACGTGGAAAATTGTGGAGTTAGCAGAGGTTCGGTTTTATATATATATATATAAATTAAGGTATATTTGATATATTTTTCAATTTAACTATTTTACCCTGTATATTTGATATATAAATTAAGGTAGTCGCTATCCCGTGCGATGCACGGGGAAGCTATTGTGCATAAATATGTAAACTATTCTTTTTCTCTTCCTCTTTGATTGTACATTAGGATTCCAGTCTTATAGTTCCTATCCTTGATATGAAATATTAATCTTGATATGAAACATTAATTTACATAATGAAAAATAGAAATCAATCTTAAGTTTAAAATAAAATGAAGAATTAAATCTTTAACATCCTTGATTATCCATAAAACATATAAAACACAAATTTAAAGAACTACTTAATCAATATTTCAAATAAATTGAAAAATTGAAAGATAACTTTAAAGTGTTTTTTGCTACAACTAAACTTACAAAGAATCAAACTAAAACCCTCAATTATTGGAAACTCAACTAAGGCCTTAATGGCTTAATGCCGCCTCATACTTGACATTACTACAAAATACACAAGCATTTCTTTCAAGCCAAACATAATAAATACCGCAGACCTATCAATTTTTCTTATGGTGCTTCTCAAAATTCTGCCTTTCAGCACTTTAATTATACAAATATAATATTTATTTATAAAGTAAAGAAAAAACAAAGCTTAGAAACCTTTTAATTTGATTTTGGGTAGAAATAAACTCAAAGACCCATCCGCACGATTTAATTCTCCTTTTATTTTGGTTACAGATAGATTGGTGCTCTTCCCAATCATTAAAAAAAAAATTTATTTCATGTCACAAAGGTGGAGAATTTTTCGAACTTCTATATAAAGAGAATCATTTTAACCACAGAAAATTAATCATCATTCTAAAAATCTTTCTATATTAAATTTTCTCACTTTAAATATAGATTTGCAACACATGCAATAATTCTAAAATTGAAAATCCATTGTCAAATTGAAGTTGAAATTGCTCATGAATCATATAATTCGTACCTTGAATGTTTAATCATGTACCTGGCTTTCTGCCCTCCTTGTACCTGAAATGTACTTGTATTTAACCATCAACATATATATATTATAATATACCTCTTGTGTCTCTTATAAAAGAATCCCATATTAATTAACAACAGTAGATTAAGCTGATCAACTCTTTCTCAATCAGTTGGGTCGAGAGGTGGATAGACTTGGACCTTACATTCATCGCCGCATCTGCAACCATTGAAGCATCCTGGCCATTCAAGTAGTAGCTTTTAAGGAATTAGAAAAAAGTAACTTGTAAGTACATATTATACAATCAAAAACTAAACCAACAAACAAAACAGAGGACCATTAACCCCTTAAGCCTCACCAAAACATAGCAAAGCAAATGAAGTAGGAAAGATACATAATAAATTATTACAAAGGCCTTTTTTGCCTGAAAACTCATACTTCAAAGAAGCAACAATAACAATAACAAAAAAAGCAGGACAGAGGCAATGAAGAGAGCAACAATCACACAAGTAAAACAGGCCAACCTTGCTGGTTAACAAAGCCTTTGTTAACGTAGTCCGTAAAAGTTGGTAGCCTTTAATAGAACAATTTTCCTCCACCAACATGCAAACATGATATTGCAAATTCCATCGAAAGCAAATTCATCCACGCTAGCCCTTGGGATTCGAAAAATAGTAAATACATGTAAATAATTTAGTTATATATATAGTCAAATACGTATTATTTCAGGCCAAATGCTTAGAGGATTTGGTGCATAGGATACCTATTGGAAAGAACGAAGCAGAGGTTCCTTAATTCAAAACTTGAATCAAGAATTGTTATTTGAAAGAATCAGAATTCAGATGAAATATCTCAAATTCAAACCCATATTAGCCTTCAAATATGGCCCCTATTGAGCCAAAACCAATTATCACAAACCAAAATTTCATCAAAAAATTTATCGAGATGCAAAAGTTTCCCTTTGTCAGCATGATCCAATGAAATCTTTCTATTCTCACGATCTTTTCTATTCATATATTCTAATGCAAATCATCTGACTTGGGTTAAAAGAGTCCTATCATACTACTACTACTACTACTTTTTTTTTTAGTTCGAGTCTATCAGGATTTGGGAATTTGAGTCCTATCAGCCATCAGGATTTGTCTTAGAATTTTTGTTTTTTCATTTAGATCATTGAGACATTTTGTCAAACACTTAGGGTTGGCCTATTTTCACAAAGGATATCAATTCTTATATCATTCTCTCAACCATTATACCAGCAAAACATGAGAAAGAGAAAGAATTACAGAGAGAAAAAGCAAGAAAGCTGGTGAAATTGTCAAACAAAATTGAATTTTGAATAACATATGAAAGACTTTGTATGTTTTGAATAAAAGGAAGATCGTTTATATATAAAATAAAATAAAAAAGAGAATAATCAAATAAGATAGCCAAATTGGATTGCAAACATATATTATTAAATAGAAACTCACCTGGAGAGGATACAGATTTTGAACGAAGGGTATCGATTTATGTTGATGGGCTGGCCTTTCTTTACAAAGGATATTGGTTTGAACGACAGAAGAAAGCTTGGAATGAAGGTAGAGAAGGGAAAAAGACTGGAGGCAGGGGAACATGCATGTATAGAGAGGCATGGAGGAAATTGTGTGTTAGAAGAAGGAGATGGGACTGCGTGAAGAAGAAGAGAGGGAGTTTGATGAGTCTGTGTTACTGTGTTTGCGTTGAAGGGGGAGAGTGTTTTTTTAATCGGGTTTGGTTTTGGGCAGAAGAAAATTTTCGGGTTTAGGCTTTTGGCTATTTTTTTTTAGCTGAAATTTTTGCGTTTTTTTTTTTTCTTTTTAATAATGCCGGGTTGTAGGAAAGTTTTTTCTTTTTCTTAATATTGTGCTAACGTGAAAAATTGTAGGAGTTTCAGAGGTTTCGATTTTATATATATAAATATAGATATATATAGATTAGTATATATTTATTTAAGAATAAATAATGTTGTTATTTTTCTCTTTCCTTTTTTTATATTTATTTGTGAGAACAAAGATTTATTTCAAATAATACCCATTAAAAACATCAACTAAAAATCTCTATCTTATGGCACATTTAAAATGCCTTAAGTATAAATGTGTATCGAGTAAATTCAACAGCTTGCTAACCCTGCCTAACCTACCGATTCAAAATTGTAGAGATTTTCAACCGACTTATATGCTTTTAAAGGTTGATGGATTGGAATATTTCTAACTTGCAAATAACAGACTGTTTAGAATATAGCCTCAACCTATGCAATCCGAGTCACCCGACTCTCGTATACACCCCTAGTCTAAAAACATTTTTATTGACACTAATCACCAAACAAAAAGAGAGATTCAAATATATCTTAATATTTTTGGAAAATGACTAAAAAAATCTGTCTATATTTATTGTTCATTTTTAAATCTTCATAGGCCAAAAGAAAAAGAGAGTAAAGTCATCAAAATCAAGCGAGAATGTCTCTCAAAAAAAAAGAAACAAAACAAAATCAAGCGAGATTGTGCCTGTTTGGTATAGATTTCAAGCATCATTGTTCGAAATGATGCAAAAACTGTGGTTTAAAAAGTGTTGTGAAAACGCGTGTTTAAAGTATTCATAATACAAAAAATGTGTTTGGTACTATGTTTCAAATAACATATTTTAAAATGTGAAAAAACATAATTGTGTGTTTGATTTGTGTATGTATATAAAAAAAAAAGTAATGCTAAAGACACAAACTATTCTTCAAACATTTTACAACTTGATGATGTGGCATGCTCCACCTCAACTTTTTAAAAACTAAAATGCCAAATCAGATATTAACAAAGAAAAGTAAAAAAACTAAAAAGAAACCCAAATAAGCTTTGCTTCTAAACCCTCTTCCTCTCTGCGCCTCCCTCTTTACGTTTCCCTCTCGACCTCAGCAGTACCGTACAGCGCCTCCATCTAAGACCAAGACCTCTTTCAGCCTCCCTCTTTGCCTCATCGGTGCTAACAAACTCCTAAATGTAAAATGTGACGGTGAAAAACCCTGGCCTCAAATCCTCTGCCTCATTCCCTCCCTCCTTGCCATAAAATTCTCACACTCCAACCAACATCGCCGCCAGCTCATTGAAATCATTGCAGAAGCCACCGGAACCATGGCTGAGGATTTGATGCTTTTAATTCCTCTACTTTTCGTAATTCCTGTACTACTTGTATGTTATTTTTAATGTTTCTAAATACAATACATGGTTTTGTATGCTCGTAGTGACAAAATTTTAAAGTGTTTTCTAGTGCACAATAGTCTTTAGGGCAAGTGAGAGATTGTTAGGATGTGTGCCCTTAAATCCTATTATATGATGCTATGTATGTTATTATGTATGACTTAATGTTGTGATTAATAAAATTGTTTTATTTTATCTAAAATAATGATAACATGAATATTGGGACCTTATCATATAGTCCATGAGATGCATTGTATGTGATTTAGTTATAGAAGATGTAAATCACAAGTTCCTTGTAAACTCAAAATGTAGTTCGTAGCTGGTGATGAAATTGGGCATTTCATCTGCGAAGACTATAACATATCAACTAAGATGATTTGTCTTGATCATAGAAATGGAGATTTTTGGTTGGTATGTTGATATGTTTTAAGAGTTAAAACATATTGAACTGGACCGCTGTGAGATTTATTATTCTCCTAACGGCTGTCAAATGAATAAAAACTCACGACTTATATTTGCATGAACTCTTAATCCTGAGAGAATAATGGACTTGATCATAAGGTGTAGGTTGCTTTGATATATCAAGAGTGAAATCTAAAATAACGGTCAAAACCTCAATATGTTGAGCAACCACATTTAGTGTTGATGAAACATATATTCTCAAGATGGAATTCATAGTCTCTTAGTGGAGACATAAAATATTCCTTTGAGATAAGTTTAATGAGTTTGTTATTCAGAGAATTAGGCCTAATCACTTTAGTAAGGAGTTACTAAAGTATATGTTTATGGAATTGGATTTCATAAATATATGATGTATAACTTAAAGGATTAAACCGGGTACTCAAGGATAAGATGTAGGAATCTACAAAATGGCAATCTTCTTTCATGACTTTGTGTTACTACAAATATTTTATGAAGGGGTTGCATATACAATAAAGTCTTGGAATATAATTTATAAATAAGGCCTAGAGTACAACTATATTTATATAGTGGTATTAAATATAATTAATGGTAACTTTGGACTTGTCAAGAGTTGACAGAAAAGCTCAAGACCCATTGGAGCTAGTGTCTTATTGGTCCATTTTGGTCTCACTTCAAGCCACACACTTAAGCCTAATTGGAAAGGCCCAAAAGACCAGCCCAATTAGATAATCAGTTAGATACAAAGGGAGAAATATACAGAATTTTCTGTAGAGGATTGCAAGAACACTATTGCAAAGTGGTCTAAGAAGTGTTAGACACTTTTTGACATTCTCCCTTTGGAACTGATTGAGAGACCACACATCTTGGGCGTTAGTGGAATTGGAGTAAAGATTGAAAGTGTTTCCAAGTGCTTCTGATCTCCGGTTTTGAAATTCACCGCTCCAAGGTATACTCTCTTGTTCTAAAATTCTGAAACTTACATAGTGCATGTTAACATTTATGAATGAAGTAGATCCGTTATTTTTCCGCTGCGTACATGCATATTTCCATCAAATCTGTATTGGCCTTATTCTCCCTCCGGAAACTACTTGTGTAAATCCGGATACAAATTCCTTAAAAAGGAGGTGAAGCTGCAATCAAATCCGCATGCCCCACCAATTTATGATAAGTGGGTTTGGAAGGAAATATGGCAGATGAAAGCACCACCAAAGATTAAAAATTTTCTTTGGAGAGCCTGCCATAATGCACTGCCAACTAAGCAAGCCTTGATGCGAAGAAAAATCGTAGAGGATCCAATGCGTGAGAGATGTAAGCAAGCATTAAAGGAAACGATACATGCATTATGTTCGTGTCCAGAACTAGATGTGGTGTGGGCTGATCAAGGAACATTGGGATTTAGGTGTGCAATTGGCTTCACAAGTGTTATGGAGTTGCCGTTATGGATAATAGAGGAAGGAAAGTCCCCGGAGTTGTTAGCATACATGGCCTGGAATGTTTGGAATCAAAGGAATAAAGTGCGGTTGAACTTGCAAGTCAATCCACTTCATCAGGTTGCTGAACAGACGAGGGCAAAGTTGGCACAATACTGAGCAGATATACAAGGTTTAGAAGTGTAGGTGGTGAGTAACGGCAATGGGGGAAATAGATGGAGAGCTCCGCAATCGGGATTTGTGAAAGTAAACTTTGATGGAGCAATTTTTAGTAACTCAAATATGTTAGGTGTAGGAGTTGTAATAAGGGATACCAATGGGCTGTTTTAGCCTCTTGTGAAAAAAAAAATTGGTCAAGAATATAAGGCAGAGAAGACAGAAGCCTTGGCTGCACTGAAGGCTTTGACATTCTCACACGAGCTGGGATTCCAAAACGTGGTACTTGAAGGTGATGCTTTGGGTTTGATTCAGGCCTTGAAGTCACAGGAGCAGAATCTATCTTCATGGGTTCTGCTGGTTGAGGATGTGAAAGTGTATGGGACTAAGTTTAGAAGATTATTGTATTCTCATGTCAAGAGAAATGGCAACAATGTAGCACATAATATGGTGAAACATGCTATACGCATACCACATTTCAAGTATGAATGGAGGATGTACCATCTCATATTGTTTCATTTTTACATTTGGATGTAACTCATTTACATTAATAAAATTACATAAGTTCATTCTCAAAAAAAAAAAAAAAACATCGTGGGCATCAATTTAAGGATCAAGATGCTGGCAAGTTTAGTTAAAATTAAGTTCGACTTGATCAAGATGACAAACTTTTTGTTTTTCCTTTTTGTGTTGAACACAACATAGTTCTTCATTTGTAATGGATATTATGGTATTATTTGCATGGGGAAAAGCTTATATTTTTTTAAACACATATAGTGACTTACAACCAAGTTTTTTTTTTTATTCAGCATTATTTGAGCTTTACATCTATGGATATCTTTGCTCTTTATGTATGTTATTAAGAGATGGACATCTTTGATCCTCGTTATGTTTGAGTTCATTACGTAACCTACTTCAACACGAACTAGAAACAAATACAACAATAGAATACAAAGGGGCATACCCTGTAATACAACAAAGCCTCTACTTGAATAGAAGATAACTCATTATCAAATTTGAAAAACAGCTGAATCATAAAGCTAAAACTGACAGTTATCCAAAATAAACAATAGTTTGACATCTTACAATAGAAAATTAATCATCTAGTGTAAAGAATTTTTTTGGTGTACTCTTGATTGGAGAGCTAATGAGGCAGCACCAAAGAAAATGAAAGTTAAATTTTGAGCCCAACATAGCTCCTTTCCAATTCCATATCCCTATGATGAATATGCTAAAGTTCAAAACCATTAAACTTCTTTGCCTCCCTTGTCATTGTTTTAGTTGCTGCTGAAATTGTAGAGTAGAAGTTGATTGAACAGGTACAAAGAATAATACAAACACAACCTTTATTGTCATCGCCGTTATTATCACTATCTTCTATTTCATAGTTAGGGGGGAAAAAAGAATGAAATGTAAGCAAATCACAAACACAACTGCATAATGAGCATAAAATGAATTTGGATCCTTCAATTAGCAATAGCTAGTGTGCAATGTGCTATTGAAAGTCCTTCTAATTGCATTAATTTAAAATATATGCATATTCTTTTAAACTAAACACACACACACACATATATTGACTAGTATAAGACAATGGTGATTGAAGACAAATTTTAAAATCCATACATCTTGTATGCCTATGATCATTAACTTGACTGTCAAAATAGCTATTTCTTAATGATGCATCAGCATGCTTATAAACAATACAAACAAAGCAAGAACTAGTAATTTTAACAAAAACAGTAAAATGCAAGGAAATAAAGAATTGTACAATGAGTCTTTATTCATTGTCCAAATTACAACTACAATTCATGTACAAGCAACTGTTGATCATAGAACAAATAAGAGGCTCTCAAAAATAAGAGCCATCAACATCAGTAAGTCCCTAGTTCAAATAATGGGACAACAAATAATGCCTTCTCCAGATTTTACAACAACATCTTTGAGGCTAGAAAACCAGCAATAGTCTAAGTTTGGAAAAGTTTTTAT
This sequence comes from Castanea sativa, assembly GCF_040712315.1. Lineage (NCBI taxonomy): Eukaryota > Viridiplantae > Streptophyta > Magnoliopsida > Fagales > Fagaceae > Castanea > Castanea sativa. Next base: position 30,692,777 of record NC_134023.1, on the reverse strand, counting down.
TTTATTTTTGATAAGTAATAATGATATATATTCAAGAACACTACCTTATGCAAAAAAACATAGGGCAGAGAGAAAAATACAAAGGGAACAGAAAGCGAAGAAGGAAAGAAGAAAAGAAAAGATACTAATTATACAAGAGCGAGCTAAGGAACGTAGGGAGAGAATCACTAGAGGTGAGTCCCTAAGACCTAGACCAGTCAAACAGAGAGCCACTAAAAAAAGCCAATAGCTGGTCATCCAAGCTATCCATGTCCTTAAAAGTTCTCTTGTTTCGCTCCCTCCAAATGCACCACATTAAGCACAATGGAGCTAAATTCCAAATACTAGACGAATGCTTTCCAGGCCAATTCCACCAACCAAAAAGAGTATCCGCAATTGATCTTGACAAGACCCAAGAGATCCCAAAAGATCTAAACACCAAACTCCACAACCGATAAGCCTTACCACAATGAAGTAACAAATGATCCACCGTCTCCCCATTGCAGCGACACATGATCCACCAGTCAACAAAATCCATCCCTCTACCTCTCAAATTATCACCTATAAGGATCCTATCCAATACAGCAGTCCACACAAAGAATGAAACACACCGAGGAACCTTAATCTTTTAAACACCTTTCCAGGGGAAAATAATGGGCAAGGGATTCCTCAACTTATTGTAAAACGATCGGACATCAAAATCCTCATTCTTTGTCAACTTCCACCTCATACGATCTCCATTCTCAGTGGGAGGTAGATTTGAACCCAAGGTACGGAGAAATCCATCCACCTCACCCATTTCCCAATCATTAGGTCTCCAAATAAAATGAACATTCTAGCTTCTCCATTCCTCTATCCCCAACTGTTCAAGAGAAGAGGCCACCAGTGCCTCTTTAAAGGAAGCAATCTCATACACCCTCAAAAAAGTCAATTGAAGAGGAGAATCCCCACACCATTGATCTGTCCAAAGCTTAACTCTATTTCCTACCCCTACCTCAAAGTGAATATTTTTGCTAAACTCCTTCCAACCCATGTGCATGCTTCTCCATAAGCCACACCCATGCACCCCTATACCTAGCTTGGATGTCCATCCCCCCCATTCTTCCCCAAATTTTAGAGCTACAACCCTTCTCCAAAGCCTTGTCTCCTTAATCCCAAACCGCCATAGCCACTTCCCTAGTAAGGCTTTATTAAAAGTAGTTACTTTCCTTACTCCTAACCCACCATTTTGCAAAGGTGCACACACCTTATCCCATCCCACCAAATGAGTCTTGGAGTCCCCCCACAAGAAATTCCTTTGCAACCTCTCAATTTTATTGGCCACATGCGTAGGGATGGTAAAAAGAGATAAATAATAAGTGGAAAGACTAGAAAACGTGCTTTTAAGCAACGTTAGTCTTCCACCTTTAGACAAATACATCTTCTTCCAATCGGCCAACTTACGCTTAATTTTCTCCAAGATAGAATTCCAAAAAATAGGGGACTTATGGGACGCCCCCAATGACATACAAAGATAGGTCATAGGCAAAGACCCAATCCAACATCCCAAAATCTCTGCCAAGACATAGACATTAGGGACCTCTCTAATGGGAACCATCTCACTCTTCAATGTATTAATCTTTAAACCTGTCACTGCCTAGAAACAAAGAAGAAGTATCTGAACATGTAGAATCTGCTCCTCATCTACATTGCAAAACAGCATCGTATCATTTGCAAACAAAAGATGCGAAACACATTCCCTTCCACCCCATCTACCAGCAACCCTAAACCCTAGAAGCAAACCAGCCCCTTCAGCTCTTTTCATCATCTTACTGAAGACCTCCATCATAACCAAAAACAACAAGGGAGATCCTTTGTCTCAAACCCCTCGAACTCCCAAAAAAATTAGTTTGAGACCCATTAAACAAAACAGAGAATTGGATTGTAGAGATGCAGGTGCGGATCCACCTGTTAGGATTAGTGCCCTTAAATCCTATTGTATGATGCTATGTATGATGCTATGTATGACATGATGTATGACTTAATATTGTGATTGATAAAGTTATTTTATTATTATCTAAAATAATGGTAACATGAATATGGGACATTATCATATAGTCCATGAGATGCATTGTATGTGATTTATGTGAAAAGTCACAGAAGATGTAAATCACAAATTCTTTAAAAACTCATAATTTATAGTTCGTAGTCGGTGATGAAATTGGGCATTTCATCTGCGAAGACTATAACGTGTCAACTACGATGATTTGTCTTGATCATGGAAGTGAAGACTTTTAGTTGATATGTTGATATGTTTTAAGAGTTAAAACATATTGAGCAGGACCGCTGTGAGATTTATTGTTCTCCTAATGACTGTCAAATGAATAATAAATCTCACGACTTCTATTTGCATGAACTCTTAATCCTGAGAGAATAATGGACCTGATCATGAAATGTAGGTTGCTTTGATATATCAAGAGTGAGATCTGAAGTGACGGTCAAAACCTCAGTATGTTGGGCAACCACATTTAGTGTTGATGGAACATATATTCTCAAGATGGAATTCATAGTCTCTTGATGGAGATATAAAATATTCCCTTGAGATAAGTTTAATGGGTTCAGTTATTCAGAGAGTTAGGCCTAACCACTTTAGTAAGAAATTACTAAAGTATATATTTATGAAATTGAATTTCATAAATATATAATGAATAACTTTAAAGAATTAAACCGGGTACTCAAGGATAAGATGTAGTAATTTACAAAGTGGCAGTCTATATTTATGACTTTGTGTTACTACGAATATTTTATGAAGGAGTTACGTGTATAATAAAGTCTTGAGATATAATTTATTAATAAGGCCTACAGTGCAATTATATTTATATAGTGGTATTAAATATAATTAATGGTAACTTTGGACTTGTCAAGAGTTAACGGAAAAGCCCAAGGCCTATTGGAGCTAGTGTCTTATTGGTCCCTTTTGGTCTCACTCCAAGCCACACACTAAAGCCCAATTGGAAAGGCCCAATAGGCCAGCCCAAATAGATAATCAGTTAGTTATAAAGGGAGAAACATATAGAATTTTTATTAGATGAGATTAGAAAAGAAAAAGAAACGGTGTGTGAGAGAGTGTGAGACACACTTTTATTCTCCCTTTGAAAAACTGATTGAGAGACCACACATTTTGGGCGTAAAGTGGAATTGGAGTGAAGATTAAAAGTGTTCCCAAGTGCTTCTAATCTTTGTTTTGAATTTCTCCACACCAAGGTACGCTATCTTGTTCTTAAATTCTGAAATTTACATAGTGCACATTATCAATCATGAATGAAATAGATCCTAGTTCGTTGCTTCCGCTGTGGGTTTTGCATGAGATGCAAAACCATAATTTTTCCTTCAATTGGTATCAGAGCCAGGTTTTCATATCATGATTGTATAGCGTGTGATTGGATTTTAGAATTTAAGAAAACTTTTATCTTAGTGTAGACATAGTTTGATAATCATTGTTTTATGAATTAATGTTATTAGCGTTGGAATTCATATGAAACAATTTATATATATATATAGCCATTGCTGTTCTGCACGGCAACATTGAATATCTGTTGCCTTGATGTTTATTCGAATAGGGATAGTTATTGACATGGGTAGTTATTCTTATTCATTGCACCGTTTGGCTTGGAATTCAATTGCATGGTTTGAATTTGTTGCACGGGTTGACTTCAACGCATGGCTTGCCCATTTTGAATGCTTTTGAAGAAAGTGAATCCGTGTGGATTCTAATCTTCTGACAACAATATATATATATATATATATATATATATATATATATATATATATTATTTTATAATATATATATATATATATATATTATATTACAATATATTTAATACATATATATAACGTAATGTAATTAAATATATATATATTTAATTTGTATGTTATATTATATATAATATAATATAGATTTTTGTATATAATAAAGATTTTTATTACGTTATATATATTTATATATGTTAATGCTAGTTTAATGAAATTTATTCCTAATGAGATTAGGATTATATTTTTTCACGTGTCTAGCATTATTATGGTTCTTAACCTTAAAAACCTTTAATTTAAAATATCTAGTGGGAGAGAGATTCAAGGGTTGGATCTCACGGCCTCCATTGTTGGTTCATAATAGTGTGAAATATATACTTTGTCTTTGCCTCGAGCTTAGCATTCCATGCGGAGAGTATTTA
>NC_134023.1:30613587-30683587 GCF_040712315.1 Castanea sativa | reverse complement strand
ACTCTTTTATTCTTTCACTCTCTTTCTCATCATCTTTTTTTGCATTCTCAATCTCACAATTTTTCAAGTCATTTTCTCTTTTCAGTTTCACTTGATCTTCATACACTTGTCTCGGAGTCAACGGTACAAGAGTAATGGTTTTACTATCTTTAACAAAAGAATACCTATTCTTGAACCCATCATGATTGACTCTCCTGTCAAACTGCCATGGCCTGCCCAATAAAATGTGACCCGCTTGCATTGGAACAACATCACAAAGTACTTCATCCTTGTACCTCCCAATTGAAAAAGAAACCAGTACTTGCTTATTTACCTTAACTTCTCCACAATCATTCAACCATTGCAACTTATATGGTCTAGGGTGTTTCAAGGTAGGTAAATTCAATTTTTTAACTAAAGTAGTACTAGCCACATTAGTACAGCTCCCCCCATCTATAATCATACTACATACCTTGTTGTTGACGTGGCATCTAGTGTGAAAAATGTTCTCTCTGTGTTGTTCCATGTCATCCTCTTTGACTTGGGCACTTAAAGCACGCCTTGCAACAAGCGACTCACCCTCCACTGGATACTCCACTTCATCATCACAAGCATCCTCTAGTGATGGAATCTGGTCATCATCTTCCTCGCTTTCAGTTTCCACCTCTCCATCAATACGTGCGATCTTGGTCCTCTTATTTGGGCATTGTGAAGCAATATGACCTACTCTCAAACAACGAAAACACTTAATATCACGATTACGAGTTTGGGATTCATTTTTACCTTTGTTGACACTGGGAGCTTCATCTCTCCTTTTTTGTGGTTCGGATTTGGACTTGAAAACAGCCCCTTCGTCTTTCCTCCCATTTGACCTCCATGAAGTAGAGGAGCCCGGATTTTGAAATGACCGAATTCCTTTCCTTTTAAGCTGTCGTTCCACCTTTATTGCCATGTGCACCATGTCCTCCAACTCCACGTAGTGCTGCAACTCCACCACGTTGGCAATGTCCCGATTCAGCCCATTCAGAAACCTTGCCATGGTAGCTTCTCTATCCTCCTCTACATTTGCCCGAATCATGGCAATCTCCATCTCCTTGTGGTAGTCATCCACGCTCCTATAGCCTTGAGTAAGACTCTATAATTTTTGATACAAGTCCCTATAGTAGTGACTAGGAACAAACCGCCTCCTCATGATTGCCTTCATTTCCTCCCAACTCTCAATAGGTCTCTCATGGTTTCTCCTTCTGTTCATCACAAGTTGATCCCACCATATAATAGCATAGTTAGTAAACTCAACGACAGCGAGTTTTACCTTTTTCTCCTCGGAGTAGTTGTGGCACTCAAAGATTAACTCCACCTTCTTCTCCCACTCCAAGTATGCTTCTGGATCATTTTTCCCTTGGAATGTGGGTATCTTCATTTTTATGTTTCCTAGGTTCTTATCAGTCCCATCTTGCCATCTTGGATCTCTTCGGAAACCTCCACCACGCCTTTCTCTCCTTGGCACAAACCTGCCTTCATTGTTCAGTGAAGCTTGATCTTCTTCATATTCAAACTCATCCCCGTGGTAGTCATCAGAATCATTCATGTGAGAACGCCTTTCTTGCCTTCTAGCATTAGGGCCTCTTTGGGGACGCTCCTCACGCAAAGTAGCAATAACAGTGTCTTGCCTATCCATCCGATCCCGAATCTCATTAAACACCACGTTCATGCGTTCAAATTGTTGTTGCATAGCCTGTAAAATGATGGACGACTCCTCCCCTCCTTCCCTATTTGATGTTTCACACCTGAAAGACATACTTTTGAAACAACAGAGAATTGTTAGAAATAATTCCTCACAACACTCCCTCACGTGTTTGCACTCAAATTATGTCACTCCCACTCGTGTTTCACTCCTAAATTGGCTTTTTCCCGATATTAGTCTCATACTCTCTTGCCTTTTTCCACTCGTTGCTTCGCCTTTTCAGTTCTGCAATGAACTAACAAACTTGATCAAGAAATTGAACTTGTAATGTTAAAACAAATACCAATGGCAAGAAAATATGAAAGAAACACTAAATCAAAGGAAGAAATACCAAATCAAAGGAAGAAGACAAAAGAAAACAATATTTTGGTCTGAGAGAACTGAAACTACAAACAAATTTTTTTTTTTTTTTTTTTTTGCTATTTCCTTTCAGATGTTTTTTTTTTTTTTTGGGAACTGGGTGCACGATTTTAACCTAGTGCACTTCAACAAAAACAAAAAAATAAGAACGATGAATAAAGAACACAACAGAAACAGGATAGGATGATAACAGGAAACAAAAGATAAAGGGATAGAAAACTGATTTTAGAACCTGTGCTCTGATACCAAATGATGCGAACCTCAATCGACACGCTTTGAGACCCAACAAAAATATTGGAATATTTAACCCAGGAAAGCTAAAAATCAGATATTTGATAGAAACCCTGACCCAATGTTTATAATTGAAACGCGAACCAAAGGTATAAGTTGACCTTGACCCAATGATTATAAAGAATCACGAACCAAAGGTATAAAGTTTGAACGCCACAAGGAAGAATCCTTGATAAGTTCACAGTTCTTGAAGAACCAAAAGAGAGCAAAGCCTCACATTTTCTGAATTTTATTCAATAATAATCTGAAAAACGTTTACGTACTTCGCAGCCTATTTAAGGACTCCACAAAACTTGACAGACAAGAAAATATATTCTGAAATAACTCCTAATTGATACCTTACCATATCAGGAATCAAGTTTGACCTAAAAAGCATTAAATGCACCTAAAAACAAGGAAAATACCTAAAAAACGTACTAAATAATAAAACCCTAAATAAAAGCTGATTTGGTCTGAAATTAGCAGATCCAAAATAGGAAAAAATCTGCCTTAACTGATACAAACTGGAAAGTCAATCAGCCATTAATTCATGCCATAAATCACTCCCAATTAAGTTAGATCAGCCCTAAATAGCTTGAATTAAATTTACTACACTTTCATCTTCCTTTGGGCCAAGCTTGGAACATCCTGCGTTAGAATCAGCCCAAATCTCTTGAATCAGCCCATTAAGTGTTTCTTGGATCTTCTTGGATCTTGCTCTTGTAATAGGCCCAACTGGAACATGCAATGGATCCTTGAATGCTTGTTGATTCTCATCAGTGTGGATTCAGGTTGTACTAATCATATCTGCAATTCTTTGCAGGGGTTCTAGGAGACCAGAAAGTTGAATGAGGGAGAACTATTTCTTACTTTGGCTGATGGGAGCAAGATTCCGGTTGAAGCTGTTGGTGTGTTTAATTTGTGTTTTAAGTCTAGAGTTTTAATATTGGAAGACTGTTTGTATGTACCTAATGTTCGTAGGAATTTAATTTCTGCAACTTACTTAGGTAAACATGGATATTGTGTTATCCTGAAAGACAATGTTGTAATAAAGAAGGATAAAGTGTTTATCTGTTCTGGCAATATTGTAGATGGTCTTTATATTTTAACTCCTGATAAGCATGAATTATACAATTCTGAATTAGATAGTAACTCTCATGTGAAATCATTAAAGAGAAAGTTTCCTTCTACTAGTGATGCATATTTATGGCACTTGCGTTTAGGTCATATTAATTCAAGTAGGATTCAAAGATTAATCAAAGATGGACTTTTACAGCCCATAGACTTTGATGGTTTTTCTAGTTTGCAAATATTGTTTGGAAGGTAAGATGACCAAACGACCTTTTAATGCAAAGGGTAGAAGAGTGCAAGATTTGCTAGAACTAGTACATTCAGATGTATGTGGTCCTATGTCAATCCAAGCAAGAGGTGGCTATGAGTATTTCATTACTTTCACTGATGATTACTCGAGATTTGGTTATGTGTGCCTAATGAAACGGAAGTCTGAAGTCTTTGAAAAGTTCAAAGAGTTTAGGGCTGAAATTGAGAATCAATTGGGTAAACACATAAAGGCAATTCGATCTGATCGAGGTGGCGAATACCTTCTTGGTGATTTTAAGGATTACTTGACTGAAAATGGGATTATATCCCAATTGACTGCACCTGGAACTCCACAACAAAATGGTGTAGCAGAAAGAATGAATAAGACTCTTTTAGATATGGTTAGGTCCATGTTGAGTTATTCGACTCTACCAATTTCTTTTTGGGGATATGCCTTAAATACTGCAATGTATCTTCTGAATTTAGTACCTTCGAAGTCTATTCCTAAAACACCTGTAGAGTTGTGGAATGGGCGTAAGCCTAGTATGAGATATCTCCACATTTAGGGTTGTCCAGCACATGTGTTGAAAGGAAAGTTTGATAAGTTACAGTCTAAAACAGAAGTGATATTTTTTGTAGGGTATCCAAAAGGAACAGTTGGAGGTTTATTCTATAGTCATAAGGATAATAAAGTGTTTGTTAGCACAAATGCCAAATTCTTGGAAAATGACTATATGAATAATTTTACTCCTAGAAGTAGAGTTGTCTTGGCTGAAATGAACGAACCTGTAGTTGAACAACCAATGGATGAAACTAGGGATGATATGACTGTATTAGATACACCACAAGATACTACTCATGAGATGTCTAGTACACAGGTGCCTCGTCGTAGTGAGAGAGTTGTTCGGCCTCCTATAAGATTCGTAGGTTTAGGAGAAACTTATGAGGCTATCTCAGAAGAGGCTGAATCGGATCCTTACACTTATGATGAAGCAATGAATGATATAGATGCACATCATTGGGTCCAAGCTATGAAATCTGAATTGGATTCTATGGATTCCAATCATGTATGGGATCTTGTAAAGGCGCCTAACGGCATTAAACCTGTTGGTTGCAAATGGGTTTACAACAGGAAGAGAGGGATAGATGGAAAGGTTGAAACCTTTAAAGCAAGACTAGTGGCGAAAGGGTATACACAAAAAGAAGGTATTGATTATGATGAAACTTTTTCGCCAGTAGCCATGCTTAAATCTATCAAAATTCTCTTATCCATTGCTGCTCATTATGATTATGAGATTTGGCAAATGGATGTCAAGACTGCATTTCTTAATGGCAATCTTGAAGAAGAAATATACATGTTGCAACCAGAAGGTTTCATAGCAAAGAACCAAGAGCATATGGTATGCAAGTTGAATAGGTCAATTTATGGACTTAAACAAGCATCTAGGTCATGGAACATCAGATTTGATCAAGCAATCAAATCATTTGGTTTTGAACAAAATCTTGATAAACCATGTGTGTACAAAAGACATCGAGACAAAGTAGTAATGTTCCTAGTGCTTTATGTTGATGATATTCTACTCATTGGAAATGATGTAGGGGTAATGTCATTGGTTAAAGTTTGGTTGTCAAGTCAATTTGATATGAAGGACTTGGGTGAGGCTAACTTTATTCTAGGGATCAAGCTTTGGCGAGATCGCAAGAATAAGATGTTAGGCTTATCACAAGCTGGATATATAGATAAGGTTCTAGAACGGTTTAGCATACAAAACTCCAAGAAATGATTGCTTCCTTTTAGACATGGAGTTCCTCTGTTTGATGACCAAAGGCCTAAGACTCAAGAGGAAGAAAATATGAAGAGACAAGTTCCTTATGCTTTTGCAGTGGGAAGTCTCATGTATGCCATGCTTTGTACTAGACCAGATATTTGTTATTCAGTTGGCATGGTAAGCCGATATCAATCAAATCCAGGACCAAAACATTGGCAAGCTGTAATGCATATTCTCAAATATCTTAGGAGAACGAGAGATTATATGCTTGTTTACCATAGTGAGGATTTGATTCCCATTGGCTATACAGATTCGGATTTTCAATCAGATCTAGATTTTAGAAAATCCACTTCAGGATGTGTTTTCACCTTGGGAGGTGGAGCCATAAGTTGGAGGAGTGTTAAGCAATCTTGTATTGCAAACTCCACCATGGAAGCCGAGTACGTTGCTGCTTGTGAAGCAGCTAAGGAGGCTGTTTGGCTCAAGAAATTCCTTTCTGATCTTGGTGTTGTGAGAATGGAGCAAGTTCCCATCACATTGTTTTGTGACAATAGTGGAGCGGTTGCACAATCCAAAGATCCAAAGAATCATAAGAAAGGAAAGCACATTGAGAGGAAGTACCACATCATTCGAGACATTGTTGCTCGTGGAGATGTTGTGGTAGCAAAGATTGAAAGTGCAAATAATCTAGTGGATCCTTTTACCAAAGCCTTGCCTCAAAGGACTTTCGAGTCACATTTGGAAGGAATGGGAGTTAGATTAGTACACAATAGTCTTTAGGGCAAGTGGGAGATTGTTAGGATTAGTGCCCTTAAATCCTATTGTATGATGCTATGTATGATGCTATGTATGACATGATGTATGACTTAATATTGTGATTGATAAAGTTATTTTATTATTATCTAAAATAATGGTAACATGAATATGGGACATTATCATATAGTCCATGAGATGCATTGTATGTGATTTATGTGAAAAGTCACAGAAGATGTAAATCACAAGTTCTTTGTAAACTCAGAATTTATAGTTCGTAGTCGGTGATGAAATTGGGCATTTCATCTGCGAAGACTATAACATGTCAACTACGATGATTTGTCTTGATCATGGAAGTGAAGACTTCTAGTTGATATGTTGATATGTTTTAAGAGTTAAAACGTATTGAGCAGGACCGCTGTGAGATTTATTGTTCTCCTAATGACTGTCAAATGAATAATAAATCTCACGACTTCTATTTGCATGAACTCTTAATCCTGAGAGAATAATGGACCTGATCATGAAGTGTAGGTTGCTTTGATATATCAGGAGTGAGATCTGAAGTGACGGTCAAAACCTCAGTATGTTGGGTAACCACATTTAGTGTTGATGGAACATATATTCTCAAGATGGAATTCATAATCTCTTGATGGAGATATAAAATATTCCCTTGAGATAAGTTTAATGGTTTCAGTTATTCAGAGAGTTAGGCCTAACCACTTTAGTAAGAAATTGCTAAAGTATATATTTATGAAATTGGATTTCATAAATATATAATGAATAACTTTAAAGAATTAAACCGGGTACTCAAGGATAAGATGTAGTAATTTACAAAGTGGCAGTCTATATTTATGACTTTGTGTTACTACGAATATTTTATGAAAGAGTTACGTGTATAATAAAGTATTGGGATATAATTTATTAATAAGGCCTAGAGTGCAATTATATTTATATAGTGGTATTAAATATAATTAATGGTAACTTTGGACTTGTCAAGAGTTGACGGAAAAGCCCAAGGCCCATTGGAGCTAGTGTCTTATTGGTCCATTTTGGTCCCACTCCAAGCCACACACTAAAGCCCAATTGGAAAGGCCCAATAGGCCAGCCCAATTAGATAATCAGTTAGTTATAAAGGGAGAAACATACAGAATTTTTATTAGATGAGATTAGAAAAGAAAAAGAAACGGTGTGTGAGAAAGTGTGAGACACACTTTTATTCTCCATTTGAAAAACTGATTGAAAGACCACACATCTTGGGCATAAAGTGGAATTGGAGTGAAGATTAAAAGTGTTCCCAAGTGCTTCTAATCTTTGTTTTGAATTTCTCCACACCAAGGTACGCTATCTTGTTCTTAAATTCTGAAATTTACATAGTGCACGTTATCAATCATGAATGAAATAGATTCTAGTTCGTTGCTTCCGCTGTGGGTTTTGCATGAGATGCAAAACCAGAATTTTTCCTTCACCACCTACACCACCTCACCCTAAATCCCATTCTCTTTAACAAATCAAGAAGTGCCTCCCAATTCACTTGATCATAGGCTTTCTTAATATCTAATTTACAAATAACCCCCGGAATCTTACTCTTCACCCTACTATCAACACACTCATTAGCAATGAGAACTGAATCAAGTATCTGTCTACCACCCAAAAAACTATTATGAGACTCAGATATCAGCTGATCCAAAACTTCTTTCAGGCGGTTTGCCAACTCCTTAGCTAGAATCTTGTATACACTCCCCACCAAACTAATAGGTCTAAAATCTCGAATATTGGAGGCACCATTCTTTTTAGGGATTAAGGCTATGAAGGTTGCATTAAGAGATTTTTCAAACTTACTGTGTTGATAAAACTCTTCAAACACAGCTAAGACATCTCTTTTCACAACTCCCCAACAATGGTGGGAGAAAGCCAAAGATAAACCATTCAGATTTGGAGCTTTATTTTCTTCCAACTCCTTGACCACTCGAAGAACCTTTTCCTTTTCAAACCTCCGTTTAAGCTAGTCCCTCTCTAACCCCTCTATCTGATCAAACTCCAGGTCTTCCACAAAAGGTCTCCACTCCTTTGTCTCCTTGTACAAGTTTTTATAAAACTGTACAGCTTGGTCTGCCATCTCAAATTCATCCTCATAAATAACCCCATTCACCTCTAACATACTAATATGATTATACCTTCTCCGAGAATTGGCCACCTTGTGGAAAAAATTGGTATTGTTATCTCTTTCCTTAATGCGAAGCATCCTTGATTTCTGTCTCCACGAGACTTCTTCCAATGAGATAAGGTTCTGAATTTGAGATCTCAAAAAAACCCTCTCACCTAACTCCACTTCAGAAAGGCTATACTCCCCTTCCTTAACATCCAATAATTTCAAAGCCTCTAACAAGTCTTTTCTCTGACGCTTTATATTTCCAAACACACTCCAGTTCCACTGAATAATATCTTCCTTCAATGCCTTTGGCTTCTTGGCAAGTACAAAACTGGGGGTACCTGAGAAGGAATATCGATTCCACCAAGAATGAACCCTATCCTCGAACCCATCCGTCTTTAGCCACATGTTCTCGAACCTAAAAGGACTTTCCCCCCCTTAATATCCCTCATGTCTCCATTAATATTGGGAAGTGGTTTGAAATAGAACAAGGTAAAACCCGTTGGATCACATCTGGATAGTGATCCTCCCAATCATAAGAAACCAGAACCTTGTTTATCCTAGACATCGAAGGCCGATCCGAACCACTTGACCATGCATAACTCCCTCCTTCCAATGGCAAATCTATCAAGCTAAGCTCTTCGATGAACTCAGAGAAATTCTCCATAGCCAGGGTAAGACGTTGTCCCCCAAACTGTTCGCTTGGGAAACGAACAATGTTGAAATCCCCTATGTAACACCATGGAACTTCCCAAAGTTGCTGAATACCAATCAGCTCATCCCACATTTGCCCCCTCAAGTTATTATCAATCAGGCCATAAACTCCAGAACAAGCCCAAATATAACCATCCCCCAAACCCTGCCACCGAACTGATACGAAAAATTGACCCACCATTACCTCTAACTTTTCTAAAGCCTTCCTATCCCACATCATCAAAACCCCACCAGCTGTTTGATCCATATCCAACGCTACCCAGTCTACATAGGGGCAACTCCACAAGCTGCAAATCAACTGTCTATCCATGCCCACAAGCTTAGTTTCTTAAAGGCAAACTACATCACAATTCCACTCCTGTAATAAATTTCTAACTATCAAACGTTTCCGCGGATCATTCAATCCTCGAGCATTCCATGACACCATTCTTAGCTTTATTGAAACTGTAAACTACCTACTACAACCTTAGTAATGCAGACAAAGAAAACTATCTTCCATCATAGTTAACCGAGGAAATCAAATTCCTCAACTCCCTCTTCCCTTTATCCTTGTAGACAGCTTTTCGGTGGGCAACATCTTTCCTGTGCACCAGATTGGCTGCCTCAAACTCCTTCTTAAGTCTTTGTAATAGCATAATACACCTCTTCTCATGTCGACACAAAGGGAGCCCCATCATCTTTCTAAAATTGAGGAGTCTATGTTTCACCCAATTAGAAACACTCAATGTGTTATCAAACCTCATCACCTCAAAATTGCTATTCAATTCAGCTGTCACAACTAACCCCAGATGATTAATAGTCATCAATGGGGAAGAACTAACTGCATCACCCAGGCCCTCCTCTGCATAAGATGTTCCCTCCTCAGTCAATGCCAACACCGGCTGGTTAGCCTAAAGGATGTGTCTAACCCCTGAATATCACTTACACCCTCAACCCGACCACCTTCATCTCCACCCGGCACAACCAATTCCTCAATCCTAATTCTCGGTGAACTCAGAACGTAATTGGATAAAACAAAGGCCCTGTCAACCTCTGTTTCTACCTTACCCGGTGTGATCAAAGGCTCATCGGCACGAGACCCACCAGAAACAGCCTTTACCAAAGTCTCCATAGGGTATCCCAAAAGCTCGGTTAAAGGAACAGACATCAAATCTGTTCTCGTGGTGTGGAAAAGATCAAGATCGGCCCTACCCAATGGCGCCGGTGAGTCCCCACCGTGAAAACCATCTGATGTGGGACGACGGAGCTTCACCGATGCCTTCGCAGGGTCGTTGTTCATCTCGGTTTGACCCACCGAGCTCATCACCGTCTTTAACACTAGGTGTCGCGTTGTACCGGCCTTCTCCAATGGCGCCGGTTACACCTCAGCAAAATACCCAACAGCACTGGTGATGTCCTGAGCAACCAAAGCTTTGTGAGGTGCTTTGGACATCGCCAGTGTGTGGACTTCCAGATTTAAGGAGCTTGGGTCACCCAAAGATGGGCTTACACCCACTACCATCACTAAGAATCTCCCACTTGCAAGACTCAAAATATTAATTAAACAAATTTGAGCAAACATTTAATTTACATTTATAGACATAGAAAATCTCCACATTATTCACAAGCTCAAAGTACATAAAAATTCTTTTTGGTTATTAGTTATTTTGACTCATTCCATCCACATGATTATATAATTCATTGGATTGCCTCAAGGCCATAAATATTGCAGTACTCTACACCAAATTTGCATATGAATTACTTGAATAAAAAAAACAAATTTCAATACTAGAATAGAGTGTAACCGTTGTCGTTATCGTTACCAGGAGGGAGGCAGATGACATGGAGATACCATGCTCACGACGACACTGATGGAGATGGGAGTGCAACACCGTTCTTAGCCATGGTTCCGGCGGTTTTTACAACAATTTCGGCGAGCTGGCAGTGGCGTTGGCCGAAGTGTGAGAATTTTATGGGAAGGAGGTGTTAGGATTTGTGCCCTTAAATTCTATTGTATGATGCTATGTATGATATTATGTATGACTTTATGTATGACTTAATATTGTGATTGATAAAGTTATTTTATTATTATCTAAAATAATGGTAACATGAATATGGGACATTATCATATAGTCCATGAGATGCATTGTATGTGATTTATGTGAAAAGTCACAGAAGATGTAAATCACAAGTTCTTTGTAAACTCTGAATTTATAGTTCGTAGTCAGTGATGAAATTTGGCATTTCATCTGCGAAGACTATAACGTGTCAACTATGATGATTTGTCTTGATCATGGAAGTGGAGACTTCTAGTTGATATGTTGATATGTTTTAAGAGTTAAAACATATTGAACAGGACCGCTGTGAGATTTATTATTCTCCTAACGACTGTCAAATGAATAATAAATCTCACGACTTCTATTTGCATGAACTCTTAATCCTGAGAGAATAATGGACTTGATCATGAAGTGTAGGTTGCTTTGATATATTAGGAGTGAGATCTAAAGTTACGGTCAAAACCTCAGTATGTTGGGCAGCCACATTTAGTGTTGATGGAACATATATTCTCAAGATGGAATTCATAATCTCTTGATGGAGATATAAAATATTCCCTTGAGATAAGTTTAATGGTTTCAGTTATTCAGAGAGTTAGGCCTAACCACTTTAGTAAGAAATTGCTAAAGTATATATTTATGAAATTAAATTTCATAAATATATAATGAATAACTTTAAAGAATTAAACCGGGTACTCAAAGATAAGATGTAGTAATTTACAAAGTGGCAGTCTACATTTATGACTTTGTGTTACTACGAATATTTTACGAAGGGGTTACGTGTATAATAAAGTCTTGGGATATAATTTATTAATAAGACCTAGAGTGCAATTATATTTATATAGTGGTATTAAATATAATTAATGGTAACTTTGGACTTGTCAAGAGTTGACAGAAAAGCCCAAGGCCCATTGGAGCTAGTGTCTTATTAGTCCCTTTTGGTCCCACTCCAAGCCACACACTAAAGCCCAATTGGAAAGGCCCAATAAGCCAGCCCAATTAGATAATCAGTTAGTTATAAAGGGAGAAACATACATAATTTTTTTTTAAGTTAGTGAAAAAGTGAAATAAGAAACAGTGTGTGAGAGAGTGTGAGACACACTTTCATTCTCCCTTTGACAAACTGATTGAGAGACCACACATTTTGGGCGTAAAGTGGAATTGGAGTGAAGATTAAAAGTGTTCCCAAGTGCTTCTAATCTTTGTTTTGAATTTCTCCACACCAAGGTACGCTATCTTGTTCTTAAATTATGAAATTTACATTATGCACGTTATCAATCATGAATGAAATAGATCCTTGTTTGTTTCTTCCGCTGTGTGTTTTGTATGAGATACAAAACCAGAATTTTTCCTTCAGGAGGGAGGGTGTGAGGCTAGGGTTTTTCGTTGTCACGTTTTATGTTTAGGAGTTTGCTAGCACCGATGAGGTAAAGAGGGAGGCTAAGAGTGGTCTTAGTCTGAGATGGAGGTGTCATACGGTACTGCTGAGGTAGAGAGGGAAACATAAAAAGGGAGGTGTAGAGAGGGAGAGGGTTTAGAAGCAAAGCTGATTTGGGTAGCGCAAAGAAGGCTTGGTCTAAGATGGAGGCACCATACGGTATTACTGAGGCGGAGAGATAAAGGCCGTACAGTAGAAGTATTTTTATTTTATTTGAAGAGGGAGAAAATTCCTCGTTTTACCGTTGCATAGACCCTTCTCTCTTTTCTTTTCTCCCCTGCTCCTTCCCTCTTTACTTTTTCTGTGTCCTTAAAACCCATTGCTCGACCTTCTCTCTCAGTGGTTCTCATCTCTATCAAAGCATTCCAAGGTGAAGCAAGTCGCCTTTGTCGCCGTCAACAACCACCGCAAAACCCACGCATTAAAGACTCCGGCTTGAACTCCGAAAATCCACAGATCTAACTGCAAATCGTGATGGCGGAATCATAACATGGTTAAAGAACTCTTTGGAAGCCTAAGAATTAGGCAAAGCCCAAGAATAAGTGTCCATGGTAGTTAATTAAGTTTTAATAGTTTATTTGGTTATTCTTAAGTCAAGGGTATTTTAGTAATTTTATAATTGTTGGGTATGGGCCATAGTTATAGGCCATAGGTTTTATTAATGAGTCTTATTTAATTATAGGTCATTATGTATGAGCTTTGGTTTAATTTATTAGGGTTAAATATAGTAGTCCTTGTACTATTAGGAATCCTAATACTACTAGTACAAGTAAAAGTCTTTATATATATAGGGTGCTCAATGTATTAAAGGATTAGAATGAGTTGATTAATAAAATTGAGTGTTTTAAGCAATAGGCATGTTGGCCTTTGTTGTTTCTTCCTCTTTCTCTCTTTTCTTTATTTTCTCCTCTTTACTGCTCATGGGTACTGTTCACACAGCCCCTAAATAGCCCTAACGTCTCTCTAATTCTTCTTCTTTCTTACCCTAAACCCACCATTATTAAACGTAGACAAATCCCTAATTTGTCCTACATCAATTTGGTATCAGAGCAAAAAAAAAAAAAAGATTAAAAAAAAAAATCCTACCATAGGTTCTTTGTGAAAATCTTCTTTAGCCAACTACTTGACAGAATTCATTAAAAATAAAATAAAATAATGATGACTAACGCAGAATTAGAGTCTCAATTCAAGGCTTTTTCTCAAGATTAAGAAGGCACAAAGAAGACTTTGAATCTGTTATGTGAGAAGGTGAATTCCATTGAGACAAAATTGGAAGACTTATCCGCCATGAGAGGTGAATTCAATAAGTAGTCTGCAATCGTTCTTAGCAAATTTTCTGCTGAAACCACCTTTGATCAAGACCCCAAGTTCCCCAAATTAGGTCTAAGTACAGCGCCTGTATTCCCCTCAAGTTCAATGCCTTTTTCTTCCACAAATTCCTTTATTCCAAGCACTAGTCAAGTGCCCTCACAGCAAACACAACCCAATATTGTTTTTCCTCTTCAAGGTGCTGGTTATATGGAAGGGAATCAGCCTTACCATTCATCATCTATCCGTTCTTATGGGGAGCCTCGATTAACAGATGCGGATAGAGGTGTTAAACTAGAAGTTAGTAATTTTTATGGGGAAGGCAATCCGGAGGTGTTCTTTGTTGGTAGCATAGTATTGAAAGCTTTTTCAGATGGCATAGCTTAAGTGAAGAGCAAAAACTCTTTTTTGCAGAAGCTAAACTCAAAGGGATAGCTAAAATATGGTGGGAAAAGTACCATCAAACTCACTATATTGCCATTCGATCATGCGAAGACATGCGAAGTGCTATGACTCGTTACTTTATACCACCTAATTACAAGCAACGAGCCCACTTACAATTTACACAGTGGGTGCAAGGAAGTTATTCAGTTGAAGAGTATACCAACAAATTATAAAGCTTGGCTATGAGATCGAGATTCCCATGGAATGAAGATGTGATGATTTCTATGTATCGCCAAAGTTTGAATCCTAATATTTCTTTGGGTTTGGCTGCAAGTAGGCTTTATACTATGGCAAATGCAATTCAAATTGCATACCAAATGGAAGAAGAGACAAAAAAAGGTCCAATGGCAAGCAATATTAGAGGTGAGTAAACAAGTGTGGATGTTAATTTGGAGAAGTCTATTGATAAGTCTCAAGGTAATTCTTATCAACCAAACAAGAATGTTCGTTCTAATACTTCTACATCACAAGGGAGTAGTTCTAATTCTAGAGCAAAGTGCTTTAATTGTGGAGGTTTTGGCCATAAGTCTTTTCAATGTCCTTCAAAACTAGTTGCTATGCCTGAAAAGGATAGTCCTAGTCAAGAGGCAATCAAGGGATCCAAGCAACTTGAAATTCAAGAAGAGATTTACGAACCTCTCAATGCTAACTTAAAAGAGAATGTTGAAGACCTAGATTTGGCTCATGTGGGTATGCTGAACACTGATGACTTAGATCTTAATGATGAGGGTATGCTAGGCATCATTCGTTCACTTCTTTTACAGCATTTAACCAAGATGTTCAAGCGAATGAAGATTGCTATCATAGGGGAAAGGTTTTTCAAACTCGAGTTAATTGCAAGAAACAAATATGTTTTTTGGTAATTGACACTGGGAGTTGTATTAATGCAATATGTGAGGATACAGTGTAAAAATTGGGATTAAAAGTAGAGTCACTCCTGAATCCTTATTATGTTGCATGGGTCACAAACACGAAGTTGAAGGTTGATAAGCAGTGCCTAGTCACCTTTGAAATTGGCAAGCTAAAGGAGACTGTTATGTGTGATGTGCTGCCCCTTAAGCCTTGTCACATAATTTTGGGTTGGCCATGGATATGGGATTGCGATGCACACCATGCTAGATGTGCCAATACTTATTCTTTTGTTGAAGGCAACAAGAAGTACACTCTCACATGTGCAAGAGGCATGCCAAACTTGAAGTTGAAGAAGAGTTCCTTCCTTATTCAGAAAATTGTGCCTTCTAATGGCATTTCGATCCAACTCCTAACTTGACGGAGTTGAGTTATTTTTAGAGGGGTAGAGTTGATGGCGGAATCATAACATGGTTTAAGAAATTACATTCTCCTTGGCAGCCTAAGGATAAGGCAAAGCCCAAGAATAAGTGTCCATGGTAGTTAATTAAGTTTTAATATTTTATTTGGTTATTCTTAAGTCAAGGGTATTTTAGTAATTTTACAATTGTTGGGTATGGGCCATAGTTAGAGGCCATAGGTTTTATTAATGAGTCTTATTTAATTATGGGTCATTATGTATGGGCTTTGGTTTAATTTATTATGGTTAAATATAGTAGTCCTTGTACTATTAAGAATCCTAATACTACTAGTACAAGTAAAAGTCTTTATATATATAGGGTGCTCAATGTATTAAAGGAGTAGAATGAGTTAATTAATAAAATTAAGTGTTTTGAGCAATAGGCACGTTGGCCTTTGTTGTTTCTTTCTCTTTCTCTCTTTTCTTTATTTTCTCTTCTTTACTATTCACGAATACTGTTCACACAACCCCTAAACAGCCCTAACTTCTCTCTAATTCTTCTTCTTTCCTACCCTAACGTAGACAAATCCCTAATTTGTCCTACATCAAACCTAGGTTTGAACAAATCTTTGAAATTGTACGTTAATGGGTTTTTAATGTCTCCATAATCTTCTTTTCCTTTTGCACATAACATTTTAATTGATAAATATTATTATGAGATGGGTTTTGTGAAACTTGTGAAGGTTTCCTTAAATCTGAAAAATGCACTTGCCCGGATGGATCTTTTACAATGCCCTTCATTAGCTCCAACATTACTGCCAAATCTGATTGTCTAGAGGCAACTACTACCCACAACAATTTTATCAATCAGATTACTTGCATTCTTTGATTACACAAAGACCTAGCTCCCAAAACTTCAAAAAGAGAAAAACAAGGTATTGAAGGAAAATGAAATATCGGAATAATACATAATCAATATCAGCAACAATAATGAGAAAATAGAGGAGTAAATATGAGATAGAGTCCAATCTCATGTGAAAGAGGGAGAGAGAGGAGTTTGATGCATTAGAGGGAAGCTAGACCTAAATAGTAGGAGGCAGAGAGATAAAAGAAGTCTTGGGGGCATGAAAGAGAGAAAAAGTTCTATTAAGTGTGGTCTAATCAGGTGGGGCTTAAGATCTTTAACATATTTACAAAAATGTCATTGAACAATGTTAATTGAAAACTAAAACTGGTATGAAAAGTTTTTAAATTCGGTGTTTAAACACCCTAGAATGAGAAAGTCTTAAAAGAAATCCCTTACCATTAGACATGGTAAAACGGGTCAGAATTTTTCTAACCCAACCTGAAAAATATCTGATCCGAACCCGATTTTTTTGACTTGAAGTAAAAACGGGTTGAGCCGTGACCCGACCTGTGTTTTTTGCAAGTCAACCCACCCCAACCCGCCCTGACCCATTTCTTAAAACCATTTTTTTTGGTAAAAAAAATTAAAATTGAGACGTTACATAATGTTAGGACATATACGATTCATGTTAGGAACATATGTCAACATTTTATGTATTGGCTAATCCTTTGACAAAACGCACTTTACTTGTATTTGGGTAGATCTAAAATCTGTTTAATGCTTCAAGAAATAAGGTTTCAAGTTCAAGTGTTAAATCCATGCAAGTTTATCCAAGAAACAAGTGAAGAAGTGTCATTTATTAAAATTCGACAGCTAGTATCTATTAAGGTTTAAAAGATTTGTTTCAGCTCAAGACTCAACAGCTGCTCGATAGATAGCGTATCTGTCGAGATTTATGAAGTTCAATTTTTCAAAGCTGATTTTCATCCAATCTATGAATGTATGTTTGGGCCTTCTTTTCTCACGACCCTAAACATATATAAGAATTATTTTAAGGGTCATCACATGTAGCAAAGTTGCACAAGAACACAATTCCACAAGTGTGAAGAAAAGTGTGACCGGAAACCTAGTTATCCTAGTTCATCTTGAAAAAGCTGTCGTGTTTGTACACCGTAGGGTTTTGTGACCAAGTAATTTCATGATCTTCATCGTGTGATGAATTGAAGAACTTTGCAGCCAACATCCTTCTCAAGTTGGTGATCAAGTCACGTATTAGGATCCGTGCATCAATTGGTTAGTCACGTGCTGGGAGCTGTGCAATACAAGGAGAGATTGTCACTATAGAACAAGTCCAATTGGGTATTGGGGTAAGGGTTCAACTGTACGTTGGTATAAGGTACTGAGATTCCTTTACTTGTAACTGCTTTTTTTATAATAGTGGATTCTTGGGAGTGGTGACCTTAAAATCACCCGGTGGGGTTTTTGCCTCGGAGGTTTTCCCCATTCGTAAACAAATCACCGTGTCAATTTATTTTTGTTGCATATTTATTTAGTTGGTGATTTGTTTGTGGTGTCACGTACATTGCATCTTAATTTGATTAATTAATTAAACTTGGTTAATTAATCAATTAATTCATCACAAGGGGTTAATACGTTTTTTTGCCTATCACACAACTGCATGCAATTTAATCGAAAGATAAATAGTTGAATATTCTATAATAAGTAAAGATTTTTAGATATTAAATAGTAAAGTATATGCCAAGATAATCTGGTTATAGTAGAGTTAAAAATATAGATTTAAAATTGTAGACATGTGTGAAAAACATTCACAAGTATAAAAATAGTGAAGCCAAAGTATCAAATTAACATAAATTATGAATGCTTAGACCTATTTTTAACAATTTATGTTCAAAATAAACGTTTTCTTAAAATAAATCATGATATTTCCTAGAGTGTGTATTGCTTAACAATGATATGATATTCATAAAAGAGGCCATGTATAAATAAATAAACAATCAAACTTTCATGTATATCTCAAATTGAAATAAAGTGCTAACCACAATTGATAATAGATTATAAAATTAATTTTCAAGATTGTAAATTTCTTATATGTTTTTATTCTTTGTCAAATGAGTTATCCAATAAGTTAGTTGTAATTTTGTTTTTTATATATTGAGATGTTGATATTGTGTAGAAATAAAACTTGTGTATTTATTTTACTTATCTTTGTGTTATTTTGTTTAAGATATCAATGTTAGAATTTGTATAATTTAAAATTATTGAATAATTATTAATAAGTTTAACTAAATTCATTCTTGATATAAGTGGTGAATTCAAAGTAATGCATTTTACATTAAGTAATTTGTTGCATGACTTTCAAATGGCAAATACATGTTGTTTTATTTATTAAAAAAAATTCATGTGAAAAATACAGGTCAATCCGATCCGACTCGACCAGACCGCAACTCAATTGACCCGAACCCCTTTTTAACCCGCTTAAAATGACTTGTTTTTGACCTGTAATCTAATTGATTCGACTCGAACCCGACCCAACTCGCTAGTTTTGCCATGTTTACTTACCATATGCATTATTTTTTATTTTTTAAACTCATAAATTTTAATATTTAAACGTCAAAATCTGTTGTTTAGGTTTTGATATTTGTTTTTTCTTTGTTGTTTTGTTTCCCGGCTGGCTGTAATAATAAGCGGGCCCAGTATGTGATCGGAGTATCCAATTTCAACCCCAATTTATGTTTGATGTGACTAGAGCTACCTAGTTGTAGCCTGTAGGGGTCAAAATAAATTGCAACTTGCAAGAAGAGGAAGAAATAAAGAAGGGACAAAGAGCCAAAAGATGCTCACAGACGAAGAAGCAGTGAGGCGGAATAGTGTCTGAACTGAACTGTGGAGAGAGAGAGAGAGAGAGAGAACCATTTCAGTCAAAAAAAGCAAGCAACATGGGTGAAACAGTGAAGCGCACACACAGTTTAATTTTGAAGAGAAAGAGAGAGTAAAGATGGAAAGGAAAGAAAAAGATGGTGGGGAGAGTGAGAGAGAAGAGAAAAAAAAGCAAGGATTAGTGGTGAAAAAGTTGAAAAAAGGTATGTTGTTGGTAGGGAAAAGAGGAGGAGGGCCTTGTACTCCACCACCCACATGGAGACTTGAGCTTGATAACAACCTCACCTTTCCCAACAACGCCAACATATCCACATCAATCTCTGCTAGAAAGCTCTGTGCTAACCTCTGGGAGATTCAGCCCCACCACCACTACCCCGTTGCTAAAATGAGCAAGAATGGTGCTAGGCTTCGCCGCCACAAACGCAGGGAAAGCAAGGGGTTTCAGATTTCCAAACACTTGGTTGACCCTCCTTGTACCCCACCTAACCAGGTACCACTTTTACCTTTGTGGGCTCTGTAAGTTAACTTTTCATGTGTTCTTGTTGGTCTTTGTCTCTCTTTTGTTTTATTGATGTTTTGCCCGGGCAAGGCTAGGATTCCACTAGTTTGGTTGTTGAAGTGTTAAATTTAGCTCTAATCTTCTTGGCTCCGTGAATTGATCACGTATTATTTAAATTAAGCACAAGTTTTATTTTCAATTTTTGGTTCATTACCATACACTTTATAATTTCACATGTTCATTTGGGGAATTCAGTTCCAAGTTTTCAACCGAATGGTTTGTACTTTGGATTCATGACTTTTTGTTAGCATTTTCCGAAGCATGACTTTTCTTGGGCACGTCTTGATGGATCCGTTTCATTGAAATAGGAGGATTTTAATACATGGTTTCTAGTTGTTCAGACTAGTAACAATTCCTCATTGCCTCTACTTTTTTTTTTTTTTTTGGGTGAGGGTGGGAGCATGCCTTTACTCAACCATGTGTTGGAAAAACATAGTTTCTATCTTATATAAAACATACATAGTGAAAAATTAACGGACTTACTTTATTTGCAATTGATGATATGTATTATGCAAGTTTCAGAATTTAAGAACAAAAAAGCGTACTTGGTGCGGTGGAATTCAAAACTAAAGATTATAATACTTGGAAACACTTTAAGCTTCACTCCAATTTCACTTCCGTCTAAGAAGTGTGGTCTCTCAATCAATTTACACGTATTTGTTCAAGAGAAAATAAGAAAGTGGTTTACACTCACATACACACCATTTGGGTCATTTCAATTGGGCTTTAGTATGTGGCTTGAAGTGTTACTAAAAGGGAACAAATAAGACTCTAGCTCCAATGGGCCTTGAGTTTATCTATTAATTATTGACAAGTCCAAAATTACCATTAATATAAATATAATTGCACTCTAGGCCTTTAAATTATATCCTAAGGCTTTATTATACATGCAACCTCTTCATAAAATATTTGTAGTAATACAATGTCATGAATGTTGACTGTCACTTGGAAGATTTCTACATTTTAATTCTTGAGTACCCGGTTTAATCCTTTAAGTTGTTCATCATATATTTATGAAATCCAATTTCATAAATATATACTTTAGTAACTTCTTACTAAAGTGGTTAGGCCTAACACTCTGAATAACCAAACTCATTAAACTTATCTCAAGAGAATATTTTATATCTCCGTTAAGAGATTATGAATTCCATCTTGAGGATACTTATTTTTTCAATATTAAATGTGGCTGTCCAACATACAGAGGTTTTGATCGTGAATTTAGATTTCACTCTTGATATATCAAAGTAACCTACACTTCATGATCATGTTCATTATTCTTTAAGGATTAAGAGTTCATGTAAATAAAAATCGTGAAATTTATTATTCATTTGATAGTCGTTAGTAGAATAATAAATCTCATAGCGGTCCAGTTCAATATATCTTAACTCTTAAAATATATCAACATATTAACTAGAAATCTCCACTTCTATAATTAAGACAAATCATCTTAGTTGATATGTTATAGCCTTCGCAGATGAAATGCCCAATTTCATCACCGACTACGAACTAAAATTCTAAGTTTATAAAGAACTTGTGATTTATATCTTCTGTGACTAAATCACATACATATACTATGCATCTCATAGACTATATGATAATGTTCAAATATTCATGTTACTATTATTTTAGATAATAATAAAACAACTTTATTAATCATAACATAATGTCATACATAACATCATACAATAAAATTTAAAGGGCACTATCCTAACACCATGGTGGAGTGAGCATGCTTTTACTCAATCAAGGGAGCCACTATCCAATATTCTCAGTGACCACTTGTCCCGTTGAACCATCAGCTAATACCACGTGTTGGCATTTTTCGAGTTGTGAGAACTTCATATAACATCTTAGGACACCACTTAATCCAAAAACTTAAGCTAATGAGTTTGAGCCCAATAATGTTGTCTTAATTACTAACTCTTACAATTATTATATGATTTAGGAATTTACTACTTAAATAACCATACGACTCACACATGAATATTCCAACATATTTTTTCCATGTTTTCTCTTCCTCTTTGTTAAAAGTATATTTTCAATCCAAATAGTAATTTTTGCCATATGTTACATTGCAGCCAGAAAGTAAAAGTAGCTTGAGGAGGCATGTTCCAGCATCACTTATACAACACCCTCAATCTGTTCACAGGAATGATAGTGCTCTACATCCTATATCTCCCTCAAGTTATAGTAGCTCATTGGAGGTAAGAATTATACTCACCCTCACCACCACCCCCCCCCCCCCCCCCAAAAAAAAAAAACGGTTCTCTGTTATTGGACTTTTCTTCATTTCTTCCTTTATTTCTCTCTCTCTCTCTCTCTAGCCTGTGAGTTTTTGTAATATCCTCAGATCAACAATTTGCTAAATTACAATATAGGATAAATGTATTTGATTCATAAACTGTGCCTGTAATCCTTTGGAGCACAAAATGGCCGTTTATCGGAAACTTTTTAAGTACGAGAGTGATTAATGATTATGTTGCAACTTGACTACTGTATATTCCGAAGTTGGTATATCAAGTATTGTCTCTCTCTCTCTCTCTCTCTCTCTCTCTCTCTCTCTATATATATATATATATGTATGTATGTATGTATATATAACTCATATGTTAGTGATATATTGAACATTTCACCTTTGGATTATATGTGAGTGTCAATTTAGTCCTGCATTGTCAATATGAACAACTAACAGCTTGGACATTATGTTTGTGACAAATAGAACATTCTATTAAATTAAATGTTAATGGAGTTAATCACATTACATGTGTGATTTTATCGATTTTTCATGCATTTCATCCCCCCTCCTCCCCTCCTCTCTTAACATTAAAAACGAAAGAACATAACACATACAGATTAACCAAATTTGCCCGATGTAGAGGCAATACTACAAAAGAAAGAAAAACAAAAAAACAAAGATTAAGAAAGAAAGGATGCCATTTTTTTTATTATTAATTTTACAAAAACAATGCCAATGAAGAGGGACTAAATTGGCGCACAAACAAAATGTCCAACGGTTTAATTGTTCAAATAAAAAATGCAAAACTAAATTGGCACTCATATGAAAATTAAAGGGTGGTTTTATTTTTTTTTAAACCCTTATGTTTTTTTCCTCACATACAGTCGTTATTATAATATTGTTCAAAAGGGAGGCCTTTCTAAAATTTCCCCATATTAAATTATACAATATCCTATCAGATTTAGAATTTTGATGTTAAATTTCAGAATGTGCTTACTTGTGATTTCTTTTTTCTAATTACATCAACAGTTGTATTAATCCTTGCCTGTCATGCTTGTAAATTATGCCAAAGACCCTATTTTTATGACTTCTATAAAGGCAGATGCTTGCTGATGAGAATCATGACTGGCATACAATAGTTGGCTAATTAATCATGAAATGATGACGAGATGTAATCATATTAGTTGATGATTTGTTAACTTCCTTGTGGAATTGCAGTTACTGCGGGCGGAACTAGAATTTTGAGAATTGTGGGGGGGGGGGGGGGGGGCAAAATAATAGTAAATAAAAAAATTGGACCTATTTAGAAGTGTCATACAAGAAATAAGAAGAATTTAGGGGGCCAACTTCATATATTTTGAAAACTTTAAGTAAATTTAGGGGTAAAAATATAATATTTAGGAAGTTTGGGGGGGGGGGGGAACCATATTTTTTTTTTAACTTCAAGTAAATTTGGAGGCAAAAAAGTAATATTTGAGAAGTTTGTGGGGTCCATCAATGTGGTTCTGCCCCTGGGCTGCAAGAATGCCATATATCCTACTATACTTATCATAATAGATTCATTAAGTTCACTGCTCATATTCTCCTCTTTATATCCTTCTCAAAATAGTCCATCGACTATTTCACTCTATTTTATGTTGGTGTGCTGAATTTAGAGACCCTTTGCTTTCACAGGTGACACCTTATAACCCTGTTGTCACTCCCACAAAGTCTTTGGACTTGAATGGTAGAATGGGTGAGTCAAGTTATAGCCTTGAAACATCCACAGCGTTACTCAAGGTAATCAATCGGATTTTGAGTCTTGAAGAACAGCATGCGTCCAATATATCATTGGTGAAAGCACTGAAAATGGAACTGTATCTTTCTCAAGCTAGAATTAAAGAATTGCTAGAAGAGAAGCATTTGGAAAGGCATGAAATGGATGACTTGATGATGCAAGTTACAGAAGATAAAATTGTTAGGAAGAATAAGGAGCAAGATCGAATCCAAGCTGCAGTTGAATCAATCAGGGATGAGCTAGAAGATGAGAGGAAGTTAAGAAAGCATTCGGAGAGCCTGCACTGGAAACTAGCTCAAGAACTTTCTGAACTGAATTCTTCTTTTTATAATGCTTTGATAGAGCTTGAAAGAGAGAGAAAAGCACGAATTCTGTTGGAAAACTTGTGTGATGAGTTTGCAAAAGGAATAAGAGAATATGAACATGAAGTACGGTCCCTGAAGCACAAAACTGTGAAGGGTAGTGTTGGTAGGGAAAACCCTGACAGGTTAATTCTCCATATTTCAGAAGCATGGCTTGATGAACGGATGCAAATGAAGCTAGCAGAAGCTCGAAATGATCTTGCAGAAAAGAAAACAATTGTGGACAAGATAGGGTTTGACATAGAAACCTTTCTTCAAGCTAAACGGTCTATTAAATCAAGGAAAAATGGGAACTTCTCCCTAGTGGAGCTAAAGAAAATCTGCTCACGTAAACCTTCATTGGAGTCCTTTCCTTTGAATGAGCCCGTTAGTGCAACTCAAAATGCAGCTGATGAAGGAGATTCCTCAACTGATGGTGATTCACATTGCATTAAAACAAACAAGGAAACTGATGGAAAACAAAGCAAAGGTAGCTGTAAACGAAACAGTGATAATGCTGCGGAAAGCCATCAGAATAAAATAGTGAAATCAAATTCCATAAGAAAAAATGTTGGATTATGGGAAATTGATGAAGTCTGTAACCCATCCAGTTTGCAAGGGCAGTTCAATGAGCATATGGCAAAGGCCATGCCAAGTAATGGAAACAACGAGTGTCCTGGGAGGCAACAGGGTGAAATGGGTGCAGAAAAGCAAGATGTAATTAACTATCCTGAGAAATTTGGAATGTGTGAAGCTACTGATGGTCTACATGAAAGACATGGCAAACGGGTTGGGGCCTGTGGATTGAACATGGGACTTACGCCTAATAGCTTGATTAGAAGTCATTCTTTGCCATTGGAGGATGACAAGATTCATCCCCAAAGTAATTGCAGGGAAGATTCTTGCGTTCGATCCATGTTAACAGGTAATGCTAATCCAGTGCAACAGTGGATGTCAAAATTAACAACCCCAAATGTTGAAAAATCAGAATCTACTTTAAGATGGCCTCGGGGCTTGAAGGAAAATACATTGTTGGCAAAACTACTTGAAGCAAGGTTAGAGGCACAGCTTTCTCGGTCAAAAGCTTCCAAAATTTCCTTTTAAATTCAAGGGAACCATAGATTTTCCTGTAGAACGAAGCTTCTGAGTATTAGTAACGAAATGTCTCTGAAAAAAAAGGTGGCATAATTTTTTTTGTTTCTT
This sequence comes from Castanea sativa, assembly GCF_040712315.1. Classification (NCBI taxonomy): domain Eukaryota; kingdom Viridiplantae; phylum Streptophyta; class Magnoliopsida; order Fagales; family Fagaceae; genus Castanea; species Castanea sativa. The sequence goes on along the minus strand of NC_134023.1, from coordinate 30,658,196 downwards.
TATCTTGTTATAATAGAGTAAATTTTGTACAAGAGAAATGAATTATTCTGTAATTCACATGGTTAGATCAACTGGGAACATTCAAGATAACTGCTTCTTAGAGTGGACTTCACTTGTCTTTGTTGTTTGTAATATCTATAAATTCTCTAACAACACTTCACTTAAAGAAAGTAATAGAAAATATGATTTCAGTGGTAAAGAATACATGTAGTTGATCTTGACTAGTTTGTTGAGGACTCATAATCAATTCCAAAATTTTGAGACTAAGGTTTGGTAGTTTTTGTTTGTTATTGTTTCTCAAGTGTGTGATCAGCCCATCTTTGTTACAACAATATGCGTATGGTCTATGATTGATAAAATTTAAGCCAACTTGCATGAAAGGACCTATCTTCATGATGTTTTTTGAAGATGATCATGGACTTTTCAGACTCTCTCTCTCTATGCCTTCATATCTCACACAATCATCATCGTCCATACCCAAGACCCTGTACATGGTAGTTAGGCTTCAAGGAATGTCTGGTTTTAAGCTAATGGACTATATGTACATTTGGTTGCCACTTGTGTGTCAAAGGTGGGTTGATAAGTTGCCATTGGCATGCTTAAAGGCTAATGGAAAACAATAATGCAAAGAGCACAAAATTTTTACATGGAAGACCCCTTTGCCGGAGTAGGAGCCTAGGAGGGGTGAGAAGTAAAGAGAACTCTACTTGTAGCCGTTGTAGCCTGGTTTTAAAACCCAGATTGGATATGCCGATTCAATCGGGAGCTGGACACTCAACCAGTTCAGCAAAAAACATAAAAACTGGAGGTTCAAACGTAAGGGGCAAGACTTAGGTACAGAACTTAGGTGTTGTTTCTTAAGTTCTCTTAAAATTCTGCTATGTAGATTTCTTCTAATGGGATAGAAGTGTATTTTTTAGTTAAGTAGTTACATGGCAGAATCTTAAGAAGGGAACTTAAGAAACATCACCTAAGGTAATGTACCTAAATTTTGTCCCAAACGTAAAATTCGTTGGTTCAACCAGTGAAAACAAGGAACTAGACTCTTCTGATTGTTTGACCATTTCGGTTTTTAAAAACCATGCACTGTATTACTTAAGAAGAACAAAAAAATAGATAAAGGTAGGGCCAATATAATGTGCACAGTAAGGTGTTGGAGCGAGGGTATGCTGTGCTCTCACTCTCAATTGTGTTAATGGGGATTAAACCCTTTTCCATTTATAGGCGAAGGGAAGAGGTGATCCTCTAAATGTGTAAGACTCATTGGATGTAAATACAATACAAAAGTTGTTACAAATCCCTTGGCATTTACCATCACGTCATTATCTACCAAATAGTGGTGGATGACTAACAATTTTAGGGGTTAGTGGAGCATTGTGTAGTGCCAATTGCCAAAGGCTTCCTAACTTATTATTTGTATAATAGCAATCACAATGGTGGTGCTAGAAAGCTAAAAAACAATTTTTAGCACCACCATATACAAAAAGGGTGCTACGTTGGTGGTGGTACAGGTAAAATATTTACCTACACAGCTACAGTGCACAGCTATATATTGTTGTGCATTGTAGCTCAAAGCTAAAAAAACAATTAATTTTGTATTCTATTACCAATTAAAACATTATTTCTTTTTTTTTTTTCCTATTTCTTTATCCTCTACCCGACAGTTCAGATCTCTTAACTCTCTCAACTCCCACCTCTACCAAGAGTCATTATCCTCTCACCGTTGCTAGCCCACCCCCGAAGCTCAACTCTCACCGACCCACTCCTCTGCACCACGCTACCGACCCAAGCCCCATCGCCGATCTGTTGTGGCTGATTTGGGGTTATTGGATTTGTGTTTGTGTTATGGCTTATGGGGAGGTTGGTATAGGCGGTGTGGCCTGTTGGTTGCTGTTTTTCTTGTTCTTTTCTTTTTTTTTTGGTTGAGCTTAAGGCTTCCATGATAGTGATTGTGGGTGTGGGTCAGTGGGTCGGTGGGTTGTGTGGGTTTCAATTAGGTTGTGGTGGGCTATTTCTGTTGATCAGCTTGTTCTTTGGTGGTTTTTTTTACTAGTTTTTTTTTTTTTTTGTTGGATGCTAGTTTTTTTTTCCTGGTTTTTGGGTTGTGAGTTGGTTACTAGGTTGGGTTTGACATAGCAGTGAGATATAGATGAAGAGTGAGAAAAAAAATAATAAATAGGTGTTTTTATTGTTGTTTAGTTGTAGAAGATGTTAGGACATATGTGGATATCGTTAGAGACATATGTTATGTAAATTGGCTAATCTTTTGACAAAACGCACTTTACTTATAATTGGGTAGATCTAGGATGGCTTAAGAGTTCAAGAAACATGTTGTGATGGAAAAATGCATGTACGCAGCGGAAAATAAATGGATCTACTTCATTTGTAATTGTTAACATGTGCTATGTAAGTTTCAGAATATAGAACAAGAGAGTGTACCTTGGAACTGTGAATTTCAAAACCGAAGATCAGAAGCACTTGGGAACACTTTCAATCTTCACTCCAATTCCACTAATGCCCAAGATGTGTGGTCTCTCAATCAGTTTCAAAGAGAGAATGATAGAGTGTCTCACTCTCACATACACACCACTTCACAATGATGTTTCTCTTTTTCATATATTAAAATTATGTATGTTTCTCTCCTTATAACTGATTATCTAATTGGGATAGCCTTTTGGGCCTTTCTAATTGGGCTTAAGTGTGTAGCTTGGAGTGGGACCAAAAGAACCAATAAGACACTAGCTCCAATGGGCCTTGGGCTTTTCCGTCAACTCTTGACAAGTCCAAAATTACCATTAACTATATTTAATACCACTATATAAATATAGTTGCACTCTAGGCCTTATTTATAAATTATATCCCAAAACTTTATTGTACATGCAACCCCTTCATAAAATATTCGTAGTAACACAAAGTCGTAAATATAGACTGCCACTTTGTAAATTACTACATCTTATCCTTGAGTACCCGGTTTAATCCTTTAAGTTATTCATCATATATTTATGAAAACCATTTCATAAATATATATACTTTAGTAACCACAGTATGTTGGGCAACCACAGTACTTGATCAAAACCTCAATATGTTGAGCAACCACATTTAGTGTTGATTGAACATATATTCTCAAGATGGAATTCATTGTTATTCAGAGAGTTAGGCCTAACCACTTTAGTAGGGAGTTACTAAAGTATATATATTTATGGAATTGGATTTCATAAATATATAATGAATCACTTTAAAGGATTAAACCGGGTACTCAAGGAATTAAGATATAGTAATCTACAAAGTGACAGTCTTCTTTCATGATTTTGTATTACTACGAATATTTTATGAAGGGGTTGCATGTACAATAAAGTCTTGGAATATAATTTATAGATAAGACCTAGAGTGCAACTATATTTATATAGTGGTATTAAATATAGTTAATGGTAACTTTGGACTTGTCAAGAGTTGACAGAAAAACCCAAGTCCCATTGGAGCTAGTGTCTTATTGGTCCCACTCCAAGCCACACACTTAAGCCTAATTGGAAAGGCCCAAAAGGCCAGCCCAATTAGATAATTGGTTAGACACAAAGGGAGAAACATACAGAATTTTTCTGTAGAGAATTGTAAGAACACTATTGCGAAGTGATGTAAGAAGTGTTAGACACTCCTTGACATTCTCCATTTGGAACTGATTGAGAGACCACACATCTTGGGCGTTAGTGGAATTGGAGTGAAGATTGAAAGTGTTCCTAAGTGCTTCTGATCTTCGGTTTTTGAAATTCACCGCTCCAAGGTACACTCTCTTGTTCTTAAATTCTGAAACTTATATAGTACATGTTAACTTTTACGAATGAAGTAGATCTGTTATTTTTCCGCTGCATACATGCATATTACCATCAGAAAGGTGCTCAGATCACTCTTTGAGAGATTCCATACCAAGATCACGACCATTGAAGAATTAAAGGACATTGACAAAATTCCTTTGACAGAGTTGGTTGGCAACTTACAAACCTATGAGTTAGGTTTGACTAGGATTGAGAAACCAAGAAAAAGTAAAAGCATGGCACTGAAGGCCAAAAGTAATGAGACTGATAAGTCTTCTGATGATGAAGATTCCAAGATGAAATCCTACATCACTAGGCAATTCAAGAAGTTTATGAAGAATGCCAATGTGAAAGGATTCAACAAGGACCAAAAGCAATCCAGTTCTTTACAATTCAAGAGCCAAGATAGAAGAAAGAAGGATGCTAAGGATGGCGGTCAGTACACTATTCCTTCCAAACCAAAGTGCTTCAAATGTCAAGGTTTTGGACACATGAAACAAGAACATCTAACATATCTCAAGACAATTGGGAAAAGCAAGGCTATTGCTACTACCTAGAGTGACATCGAGCCTGAGGATGAGTCAAATGACAATGATGACGAGGGAATCTTGAATGCCTTCACTGCCACAGTGAATCCTACTGAGGGGATTGTCGAAGAGGTAGATGAAGAAGAGGACTTGATGGAGTCTAAGTTTGAGAAAATAGATGAACAAGATGACATCCACACAGTCTATGCTAAGTTGTACATGGTTTCTAAAAAGCATGAGAAACTTTATAGGCTAGCCACAAAGAAGCTGAGCAATGTGAAGCTAGATTGAGAGGAGCTCTCTACAAAGGTTGATGAAGCAAATCAAACCATTGGAGTTTTGCGGTTCGAGAACAACTTCCTTGCTGAAAAGACAAAGGAGCTTGAAGCAGAACTATTCCAAGTTAGAGCTTAATTGGAGAGGACTTCTAGTACAAAGCTCGATGAGATGTTAAGTTTTCAGAAATCTGCTTCTGATAGAACTAGTTTGGGGTATGATTTTTCTTCTCCTAATATTGCCTCCTTTAGTACTACTGTGTTTGTCTCACATGCTAATAATGTTAAGTCTGAGAATAATGAATTTAAAACTGAAATAACTAGTGAGAACGTAGACAATGGCAAATCCATTCTAGGAGCACCCCCTAAGCTTGAAAAGAAAGAGATTAGAAACCATAGGACTAAGAAGGTTAATAACAAAAAGTCTCAATCGAAGAAGCTGCATCTCTGTCATCACTATGGAGTTTTAGGGCATACTCATCCAAATTACTACAAGTGGTTAGCCACTCAACAAAGCAATAGTATGCTCTCATTCGGAAACCAAAATCAGTTTCCATCCTATTTTGCTCCTCTTGGAGATCATCTCATGGCCCTCATGTTCCTTTTGAACTTGAACGGTTTCAATTCTTCCCCTTCACCACCGGATCAAAGGTTCGCACAATGGAAAGGTTCTTCCAAGGTGTGGAAGGAAAAAGGCACAAAGTGATTTAGTCACTTTTTCTGTCTCTCACCTTATGATTATGCATTACTTGTGCATTTTGCTTACTTTTTTTTGAGTCAGTCTAGTTTTTTTTTTTTTTTTTTTTTTTCCAGTTTTGCTTTGTGATGATGTGAAGAAAATCAGCAGGCTGGATGCTTCAGATTTTAAAGGTGTGGTGACTGTCTTGATAGCCTGAAAAAGAAAGAACAACGATCAAAGGTGACTGGGGTTGCCGGTCAAGAACCCTCCGATGGCAAAGTTAGTTTTCTCTCTTAAATTTTGGAGTTCCAACTTTTTAGGAAATGTAAAAATGTATCTTTGTCTGGTCTGAATAGGCGTTTATATAGTGCACCCAATAAACGGTTATTAGACTTGTAACCTCCCATATATTTGAGGGGGTTTGAGGGTTCAAGGACAACTTCCACAATTTTTTAGGAGTTACATTTTTCTCACATAACTGTCACTGGAAGTTATGCGTATGATAAGGAGTTGTAGTACCGAATCAGGAATTCTCCTAAGTGTCAAGGGTTCGTTTAGAGGTCTTCCTGACCTGCTTTCGAGAAGGGTCATTCCTCTATGGACAACCTTCTCACAGACGTGGTTGATGGCTCCCCTAGACGAGGCGAAATGGTTTTGTCAAACTTGACCATGTGAAGCTCGTCCAAGCATCTTCCCGCATGGACGAGCTCTTTACGGATGAGGTTTTTACAACCTTTGCTTTCCCAGCCTTGTCCTGGACGACCTCCATGGACGAAATTGGAGTTGTATTTTACCATACCCCACAGTTGCCCTATTATCTATGGGTCGTCTAAGAAATACATAAGCTGACGTCATCTTTTGGACGTGTGTCTTTATGTTAGCTGTTAGGTGTGCCATGTGTCATGATCTAATTGGTGACTGGTCATGTCAACTTGTTTTTCAAGGAACATGCCATGTGTCGCATTTTGGCTGGTTGTGTCGCTTTGAGTACTAGAGCTTGTTGCCTATAAATAGTGGAATTCCTCCGCTACCCTCCGTATTTCTGAAATTTTCTTCTTTGACATCCCTCGTCTTAGCGCCTTGTCTAGAAGTTTCCTGCGTCCATAGTCTCCCTTCGTCTAGATCTAGGTATTTTCTCCATCCTCATCCTCAGGTTTTAAGCTTTCTTAAAGAATGTCTGAGGTGGTCCTTTCTTCGTCTAGCAATAGTGTCGATAAAGCCATAGGCAAGTTTCATGACCCTAGTAGTTTTAGCGGGTCTAGTGATAGTAGTATTAGTGGTTGCAATAGCAACAGTGGGGGAAACACTACAGACGAGTATACGTCTGGTGTCCCTGGGGTTCCCTTAGAGGTACTTCAGGAAGGCCTTAGGACGAGGGCTGAGTCCGGGTCTAGGGCTGGTACAAGTGCTCTCTCGTCTTCTACTCAAGACGAGGAAGAGGTAGTTTATAGTTGTGTTGTTGTGATTACCTCTAAGACAGACGAGAGAAAATTAGGCATCCTTAAGACTTGGTACCAAATTCCTGAAGACTTGAATCCCAGGGTACTTGTGCGTGGTGAGTGGTGTTGTCAACCCCGTTTTGGCGTTGGCCTTTATGAGGCTTACCTCTTGGGGGGTTTGAGGTTGCCCCTTAATGCCTTTGTTAGGGAGTTGCTTTCTAGGTTAGGTTTAGGTATATGTCAGTTCAACCCCAATCCATGGAGGCTAATTGTCGCTATGTAAGTTTTGTGGAGGGAGGTGTTTAAGGGGGATCGTCCTTTTACTGTGGACGAGTTCCTCTTCTGCTATAAGCCCTCCGAGATTAACCAATCCTTGGCTTTTATCAGTTCACAACTAGAGGGAGAGATTATAGGCTAATAAAGTCTTTAGTCACCTCAGATAAGAAATGGAAGACGGAGTTCTTCTTCGTCTCTGGCTTTTAGGCTGGACGCCCTATTGAGGTTGATAGGGACCCATTCCCTCCCTACACTGGAAAGTTAGGGAACCTTCGTCCTGAAGGTATGTCTAGCCGTTATTTTATTTTTTGTTAGATTTATTCTTGCTTGTAGCAGTCTAATTTCTTTTTTTAGGTGTTAGACGGCCCCATTTGAGCAAGTTTTATCTTGGACGAGTTCAGCAGGCACATCTATATACAGACAAGACTTTCCATTCTTTGGTAAGTCTTCAACATCTTTCCACTTGGGGGTTAGGTCCAAAGCCATCCGCTGAAGCTATTGCCCACGAGCTCACTGTTCGTAGATGTAAGTTCTCATTTCCTCTCCTTTTTCCCTCTTTTTTTTTTTTTTTTTTTTTTTTGTGGTGACTGGCGTCTTTCTTTTCAGGAATGGTGACGATGAAAGAAAACAAGGGAAAAGTAGTGGTAGACGAGGCAGCTGGGCAGGGGGTGCAATCCCAGCCTCGTCTATCCACTGGTGATAAAAGAAAGAGCCTGTCACTAGGAGTTGATTTGGGGAATCTTCCAAGCAGGCATAAGGAGAAAAAAGCTAAGCACAGGTCGTCTAAGCCTCAGAACGCCCAAATTCAAGACGACCAACCCAATCCTTTCCTCCTCCCCCAGGGTCATTCCGTCCAGATTCTGGATGTTGTTTCAGAACCCAAGGATCCCCCGTCTGTGCAAATCTTGTCCAAGGTTGATGCTCCTACCTCGTCTCAACCTTCTCAACAAGTGCCTCAAAACCTTCTTGGAAATGAGGACTTGGCTTAGGAAAGGTTTGAGAAGGTTGTGACGGACGAGGACGTAACGGCATGTTATGACATGTCTTTAAAGGACTTCGAGCGCTTCGGAGTTCATGACCTTTTTAGGGTATGTGCTTTTTATATATGTATGCCTCGTCTTGCCAGTAATACTTGTATATATTGTAATAAGATTTTAATTTATGCAGGTAATGTCTAAGTTCATCGCCGCGTCCAGGCAGGCGACTGAGTTAGACAAGACAAGGATTCTACTGGAGAAGAAGGTCCAAAAAGTGAAGGATGAGTCTAAGAGGTGGGCTTAGGTGGCTCCCAAGGCTAAGAACGAGACAAAGAAGCTGCAAAACCACATCAAGGAGTTGAAGACTGATGTCAAGGAGAAGGATACTCGTCTTGATCAGCTCTAGAAGAAGAATGACTAGTTGAGTGCCCATCTTGAAAAAGCAAAGGGAGAAGGAGTTGTAGAGTTTAAGTCATCCAAACAATTCACGGATTTAATGGATACCAACTATGTAGCTAGGTTTGAAGACTTCAGGATGGACGCCATGGACAAATTTCCCGAGATTGACTTCAGTCCCATCAAACTCAACCTTGGTGGGGCTACTACAAGCTCCCTCCTCTAGACGAGTTCAAAGGGTATCAATGTGGAGGACGATGCTACTACACAGCCACTTCAGGACGACCCCAAAGCCAACGCCCCTCCTGCTTGAAGACGAGACTTTTAATATTTTGCTCATTCCAATGTTTTTTCTTTTATTTTTGTTTGGTCCATTGTTTTAGGACCATCTTTAAAATTTATTTGAGTACATTTCGCTCATCTAGAGTGCTTTAGACGAGTTTATTAACAATTTCCTTTTAAGGCCTACTTTGTAAGGGTTTTTGGACGGTGGTTGTCTACCCTTTTTAAACTTTGATGAATGTTTATTTTTACCCATCGTTGAATGTTGTTGTATGGACGAGTCTATCCTCCTTTCATTATTAATGTTATTGGCTTCTGAGTAGTCTGCCCACTCCAAGTGTTGGAGGGTCGTCCATGCGTTTTCCCTTATGGACGACCTACTTATGCATGGGCGTCTTGTTTGCCTATTTAAGTTTGCCTAAGTGTGACTAGTCCTAGGAGTGGAAATGATGATTTTGCCAGTCCTTTTCCTCGTCCATAGGCTGGGAAATTGGTATTTGTCTTTCGTCAGACGTTTCTAGTGTTTTACTCGTCCTAGAACACTAGAGCGCCTTGGCTAGATGCTCATCCAGGGACTCTAATGCTTCACTATATGCCCTTTTCTCGTCCGTCTACTTTTCAGACGAGTATGCCATAGTTTATTTTTCTTTGCTTTATCCTCATTTCGAGGAAAGCTTATGAACGTTACATCCCTGGGTCCAGAACTTTTCATTCATCTTAGGCTTTTGCCTTTTTGTTGATACTATTATGGAAATTAGATTTATGCATCAAATACATTATAAATCCAAACCATATTATTATATAAACATCGTCCACAAATATGGCACATGCTTTGAAGCTAGTGCCTTAGGAAAATACTTAGGAGAATACTTTTACATACACAACCTCGTCTTTCACAAACTTGTCTGTAGAAGGTGCAAAAGTTTGAGAATTAGTGCATTTTTTATTCTTAGAACACACAATAGTAGTAGTAAAAACACAACAGTAAACATGATTAACACGTAGACCATAGCAGTAACTTTGTCCATAGCTGTAACCTTGTCTTTGGTAAATTTCGTCCAAGCTCATTACTGATAGTACCTCCTCAGGTGCTCCACGTTCTAGGAATGCTCTAACTTTTGTCTGTCGAGAGCTTCCAAGTAGTACGACCCCTGCCTTTTGCAGTTGATTACCCTATAGAGTCCTTCCTAATTGGGTCCTAATTTTCCATGAGCTGGGTTCCTGGTTGCCAAGGACACTCTTTTAAGAACGAGGTCTCCAACATTGAAACGCCTAGGTTTTACCATGGCATCATGCTGCTTAGCCATAAGATTCTTGTATCTTGTTGTCCTTTGCTTCACATCCATCCTTACCTCATCAATGAGATTGAGGTCAAGATGAAGTTGTTCTTCATTTTCTTTCTCCTGATACTTCATCACTCTATGGTTAGCCATATGAACTTCTGCAGGTATGACTGCTTCACTTCCGTAGGCTAACTTAAAGGGGGTTTCTCCTGTCGGGGTCCTCGCAGTCGTCCTGTAGGCCCAAAGAACACTTGACAACTCATCTGGCCATATCCCCTTTGCCCCCTAAAGCCGAGTCTTGATGATTTTCAACAGGGATCGGTTTGCTACTTCTACCTGTCCGTTTGCTTGTGGGTGAGAGGGTGAGGAATAGTGGTTCTTGATTCCAAACTGTTCACAAAAGTCCTTGAAAGGTGCGTTGTCAAACTGTTGTTCGTTATCAGATACTAGTATCCTAGGTGCTCCAAACCTACATAGAATATTCTTCCAAATAAAATTCTTAATATTTTGCTGAGTAATTTTTACAAGAGGTTCGGCCTCCACCCACTTGGTAAAGTAGTCAATCCCTACCACCAAAAACTTCATTTATTTGGTTCCTAGGGGGAAATGACCTAGGATATCCAGTCCCCATTGTACAAAGGGCCATGGGGCCATCATTGGGGTCTGATACTCCGATGGCTGTCTAGGAACATTGCTATAGTGCTGACATTGGTCACACACCTTGACATAAGCCTTAGCATCTGCTTGAATTGTAGGCCAGTAGTAGCCTGCACGGACGACCTTATGAACTAGCGATCTTGCTCCCAAGTGATTCCCACATGCTCCTTCATGGTTCTCCCTCAACACATAGTTTGACTCGTCCAGAGTAAGGCACCTTAGGTAAGGCTGAGAAAAGCCTCGATTGTATAGTACTTCATTAATGAAGACGTACTTGGCAGCCCTGACCCTCAGCTTCCTGGCCTCGTCTTTGTCTTCTGGAAGCCTTCCATCCTTAAATAGATTACTATTGGACTCATCCAATTTTCTCCTCCTCCTATTTGCTGTACATCTAGAAGGTCTATGCTTAGCATGTATTGGATTCTGTCATATTTGTCCATGACTCCTCCTGCTGAAGCTGCTCTCGCCAAGACATCTGCTTCCATATTTTCCTCCCTCGGGAGTTAAACAAAACTCACTTCTTTAAACTTTTGGACAAGCCGCTTCACTTTGTTAAGGTATTTCTTCATCCAATCTTCCTTAGCATCACACATTCCATTCACTTGATTGATGACTAGTTAAGAATCTCCTTTGACTATTATTGATTCTGCCCCTAAGGACTTAGCCAATTCTAGCCCTTTGAGTAGAGCTTCGTACTCAGCTTCGTTGTTGGTGGTTTGGTACTATAAACGAGCTGTGTACTCCAACTTGTCACCCTCTAGGGATTTTAGTATGACTCCAATCCCTATAATGTGGATGATCCGTCTACATTGATAACCCACCTTTCAACTCCTATGTCTTTATCCAGCTCGTCCTGGCTGGGGGTGAACTCTGCAATGAAATCCGTTAACGCCTGTGCCTTTATCGCGCTCCTTGGCTGGTATCTGACATCAAACTCACTAAGTTCCACTGCCCATTTGATTAGTCGTCCTGCAACTTCCAACTTGTTCATTGCCTTCTTTAGGGGATGATCCGTTAGGACGTAGATAACATGAACTTGAAAAAAATGCCTCAGCTTTCTAGAAGCCGTGATTAAAGCAAAGGCTAGCTTCTCCATAATCGGGTATCGCCCTTCCGCTCCTCTTAGTGCCCGGCTCGTATAGTAAACTGGTTTCTGAATCCACCCTTCTTCTCTGACCAACGCCGAGCTTACTGCGTGTGGGGACACCGCCAAATACAAATATAATTCTTTACCAGGTACAAATGGGCTCAGCAACGGTACCATCGTGAGGTAAGCCTTCAGGTCTTGAAAGGCCTTCTGACACTCGTCCGTCCACTCAAACGCCTTCCTGAGGACTTTAAAGAATGACAAACACTTGTTAGTAGCTTTTGAAACAAACTTGTTAAGGGCAGCAACTCGTCCGTTAAGAGACTGGACTTCTTTGATGTTCTTCGGTGGTTCCATATTTAGTATCGCCTGGATTTTTTCTAGATTCGCCTTAATTCCTCTATGTGAAACCATGAACCCCAAAAACTTCCCTAACGAAACTCCGAAAGCACACTTGCTTGGATTTAATTTCATGTTATACCGCCGAAGTGTATCAAAGGTTTCTTGAAGGTCGTCTAGATGCTTCCCCTCATCCAAGCTCTTTACCAGCATATCATCTACGTAAACCTCCACATTTCATCTGATTTGAGGATGGAACATGTGGCTAACCAGTCTTTGGTAAGTCGCCCATGCGTTTTTTAAACCAAAAGGCATTACCTTGTAGCAAAAAAACTCTTGGCTAGTAATGAAGGAAGTCTTCTCTTGATCTGTCTTGTCCATCTTTATTTGGTTGTAGCCTGAAAAGGCGTCCATAAAACTCAGCAGTTTGTGACTTGCCGTCGAGTCTACCAATTGGTCAATGCATGGTAATGGATAACTGTCCTTAGGGTAAGCCTTGTTTAATTCAGTAAAAGTCCGCGCATATCCGCCACTTGCCGTTGGCCTTCTTTACCATGACTACATTCGCCAACCAGTCCGGATAATAAACTTCTTAAATGAACTCCGCGGTAATCAACTTCTGGACTTCTTCTTTGATGGCATTGTCTCGCTCAGGAGCAAAAACCCTCCTCTTCTGACGCACTAGTTTGGAGTAGGGACATACATTCAGACGATGAGTAATGAAACTTGGATCAATACCCGTCATGTCCTCATGACTCCATGCAAAGACATCAACGCTTTTCTTCAAAATATGGACTAGAGTATGCTTTGCCTCTTTTTCCATGCTCGCCCCAATTCTAGTGAACTTCTGGGGTCTGCTCTCGTCCAAAGGGACATCTTCTAACACCTCAGTGGGTTCCGCTGTAATCCTTCTCTCGTCTATGCTCATTGTCTGTATGTGCTCGTCCATCGCCAACATGGCTAAGTAGCACTCTCTGGCGGCTAACTAATCCCCTTGTACTTGACCCACTCCATGCTCGGTCAGAAATTTGACAAAAAAATGGTAGGTATAGGTTACCGTCTTCCAACTATTCAAAGTAGGCCTTCTAATAATATCATTATATGATGATGAACAATCAACAACAAGGAAGTTTATCTCTTTGGTTATCTATTGCAGGTGCGTTCCAACCACCACAGGTAATGTAATGGTGCCCACAGGCTGCACCTTCATTCCTCCAAATCCCACCAATGGTGAGTTCATTGGTTGGAGTTGATCTCATCCAAGCCTCATTTGTTGGAAGGCGGGATAATACAGAATGTCCGCCGAACTGCCATTGTCTACCAACACCCTCCTGATCGTATAATCGGCAATGAGCAAGGTAATAACGATCGCGTCGTCGTGGGGGTGGTGAACTCTTTTAGCATCCTCGTCCGTGAATGTAATGGCTTGCTCGTCAGCTCCCCTCATCCTGGGAGATCATCCAGACAACTGGACATTTTGCACCACCTTCAAGTATGTCTTATTTGACTTGGGCGACTGAGCTGCCGAGGTTCCTCCTATAATAACTCTTATTTCTCCAAGTGGGGGTCGTGATGACTCTTCCACCTTGGCCTTCAACTTCTCATCTTTCTGGTCTCGTCCAAGGAAATTCCTCAACTTCCCTTGCTTGATAAGATTCTCTATATGCTGCTTTAAATCAAAACACTCGTTCGTGTCATGGCCATGGTCTCTGTGAAAGCGGCAATACTTATTCCTATTGCACTTGTTAGGATCTCCTTTCATTTTCTCTGGCCACTTCAAGGATAGATCGTCCTTGATTTGCATAAACACTTATTCTAGTGGTGTATTCAAGGGAGTGTATTGTTGATTTCTTGCTGAGGAACTCGCCTTCTTACCATCTTTTTTCTCTTCTGTCTGAGCCTTCTTTGGACGAGGACCTTGATTTGGATGACGCGGGTGAACCACCTCCGAACGCTCTGCTCTCTTCCTCTTCTTGGCTATAATCGCGTCCTCAGCATTCATGAAATTTTTGGCCGAATGGACGAGTTCGGCCATTGTTTGTGGTTCCTACTCGTAGAGCTTATGAATGAACAAGTCAGAGTTGACCCTATTATGGAAGGCGGCCAATAACAACTTGTCGTCCATTTCATCCACCGTCAAGGCTTCTCTATTAAATTGGGTAATGAAGGATCGCAAACTCTCATGTTCCCCTTGCTCTATAGTTAGCAAACTAGAGGAGGAACGCTTGTGGCATTGCTGAACCACACACGCGGTGAGCCCACAGAGTTTGGGGGTATTTTGCTGAACCACACACGCGCTGGTCCCTTAAGTGTGGTAGGGAATGCTCTGCACATAATCTCGTCCGGAACCCCTTGAAGGTGCATGGTGGTCTTGAAGGTAGCGATGTGATCACACGAGTTACGATTTCCATCATATGAATCCAAGGAAGGCATTTTGAATTTCAGAGGTAGGGGTGACTGTTGATGGAAGCTGTGAAAGGGGAGTCCGTTCGGTGAACTAAGTCATCCACAGGGTTCGCCCGTCTCATATTCTCTTTCATTTCATCCATAGCTTTTCTCATCTGGTCCATCTCCCTCTCCAAGTGTGGCACTCTTCTTGAAGCAGTACCCCTTGATTGTTCTCGGACTCAATGTTTTCTCCTCTATCCTTATGACTCTAGGCTTGCCCTTCCGCATGCCTTTCGTGTTACTACCTCCTTAAATATATATCCCTATTCAACTCTTGGTTATGACGGGTTAATTCCGCCATTACGGTAGCCATGGACTTTATATGTTGAATAGAAGGCGGTTGCATGACTGGCGCTGACTGACGATCACGGTGGGGATTGCTAGAAGCATCCCTACTCTCCTGATGGCCTGGGCTGGTAGCCCTTGATCTTGTCTGAACCATTTAGTCTTTTGTCTGGGAAAGGCTAATCGCTGAAAACAAATAATCGAATGAAAAGAACACTTTGTTTCCCACAGACGGCGCCAACTGATGATGCGAAGAAAATTAGTAGGCTGGATGCTTCAAATTTTAAAGGTGTGGTGACTGTCTTGATTGCCTGAAAAAGAAAGAACAACGATCAAAGGTGATTGGGGTTGCTGGCCAAGAACCCTCCGATGGCAAAGTTAGTTTTCTTTCTTAAATTTTGGAGTTCCAACTTTTTAGAAAATGTAAAAACGTACTTTTGTCTGATCTGAATGGGCGTTTATATAGTGCACCCGAGAAACGGTTATTAGACTTGTAACCTCCCCTATATTTGAGGGGGTTTGAGGGTTCAAGGATAACTTCCACAACTTTTTAGGAGTTACATTTTTCTCACATAACTGTCACTGGAAGTTATGTGTGTGATAAGGAGTTGTAGTACTGAATCAGGAATTTCCCTAAGTGTCAAGGGTTCGTCCAGGGTTCTTCTTGACCTGCTTCCGAGGAGGGTCATTCCTCTATGAACGACCTTTTCACGGACGAGGTTGATGGCTCCCCTAGATAAGACGAAACGGTATTGTCAAACTTAACCATGTGAAGCTCGTCCACGCATATTCCCACATGGACAAGCTCTTTACAAACAAGGTTTTTACAACCTTTGCTTTCCTGGCCTTGTCCTGGACGACCTCTATGGACGATATTGGAGTTGTATTTTACCATACCCCATCACTTTATTTTGTTTTTCATAAAAAAAAAAAATTGAAAAATCAGAAAAATACAAAAACAGTGTGTTTGTGTATATTGGTTCTTGTGTACCTTGGATGGCCATTGAAACTTTTCTAAACTTTGTATCTCTTGTAGCTTAGATAAGCATCTCAATGCACAACTAAGCAAGTGAGCTTTGTGGTTCGTGTTTGTGATGAGTACGATTAAGTAATCTCTTATACTTAACACTTATATCACTCTTTTTGACGGGAAGGACTAAAAAATCCTAAGAGAAAGGCATAAATAACCATCTCACCATTAAAGCCACCAATCACGTATAACATCTGTATGCTTCGGCATAGCAAAATTGTGATTTTTGGGCTTACATAATTGGGTATTTCTTCTCTCTCTATATACGCCCATGCATGATATGTTCAAAAAGGAAAATATGCAATGAAATATAAAAGCAAAAAGAAACAAAATGCTTTTAAATATGGTTGCAAGCATGTTCCTAGGAGATGTAAGAGTTATAGGATGTACCTCGAAGGTGATAGTCCCCATCAAGCAATCATGATTGTGTGTGTGTGTGTGTGTATTTGATTTTCTCAAATCTCAAATCGTTATAATATGAGACATTTATGCATTCTTTCCATATTTTTCACACACAACACGCAAATTCTTTGCTACTCTTAATACATATGCAGGTATAATGTAATTTGACCATCACAAGGAATACATATGTTAATATATGCTCATTAAACTGTCTAAACTTGTTTTTGAAATATAAAATTGGTTAGACCTATTTAGTGCATGTGTGTGTGTGTGTGTGTGTTTTGGATCTTAAATGCTTTGCATATATGTTGAGAGATGTTTTTGAGAGCTTAATATGTTGATTGGATCTATGTTTGAGCAGCTTGCTTATTGCATTCATCTTTATGTGTTTTTTCTCCTTGAAAAACTCATTTTCTTCAAGCTCGATAGCTTCCTCGACAGATCCTTAACAGATTCTTATCTATCGAGACCTTTGGACTTCCTTTCTCAATAGAAGTTAGCGCATACTCGATCCATCGAGATTTCTAGAATTTGTGTCGATAGCTTCTTGATCCATTGAAGCATTTTTGCCGTTGACAGTTCTCGACAGCACATCGATAGATTACATCCGTCGAGATTTAGTGCTCGACAGATACTTCAATCCATTGAGCTGAGATTTCTTAAAATAGCTGAGGCGCAAATTAGATTTCATTTTTCACTCTCTCTTTGAACAGAAAACTTCTTCTCTCCCAAACACTCTTTCCCTCACTCAAAATCCTTTAACCCTTCTTCATTTCAGCCTAGATCAAGTCTCCATTCCTTGGTAAGTAATCTATATATCTTCATTTTCATGCATTCATGCATTTGTGACCTAGATTTTGGGGGATTTTTGAAAACTTTTGGGGTTTTTGAAGTTGTTGTGAAATTTTTAGGTTGGGTTATGTTGATTTGATGCTATATGATCATGCATTGCATTCGATTAGCATTTTCACAATGTTTCATGCATTTAGTTGTGTGCTTGATTGTTCAAAATTGTGTGCTGGTAGGTTTGGATTGGGTTTCAACCCATGATACAATTTATGTTTAACACGTCACATGTTCATGCATATTCCATGCATACTATCGATGCCTGGCCTCGATCGGCAGAGAAAAAACCACCGCTCCTGTGCCTTTGTCCAACCACCCGCTGTGGCGATGCTCCCGTGCGCGCGGCGTCCCGTTGGAGGGCCCTTCTCGATGGTGGTTGCATGTGTTCACACGGAGCTTCGGGTTCTCTTTCTCTCTCTTTCTCTCTCGGTGGAGGATGGTAGGTCTACCTTTGGCGTTATGGCAGAAATCTGGGCCAAATTTTAAGGGATTACCGAAGGTGAGTGAAGTCGTCACCAATTATTGGGGTTTTCTAAGGTGTGATTGGTCACCTATTTCTATTTGATTTTATTACCAATCTTAGGCTAAGAAAAATGTCATTTTTCCTAATCTAATGTGGATGGCAAAAAAAATCTTAATTCTTGAGTCCGAGAGTTTGGTTATGTGTGGGGAAGGTGTTAAGCACCCCACAAAGCCTGTCCAAGGAAAGTCCTTTGTTTTGATAAAACCTTAATTTTCAAAAATTGGCAGTAAAAACATGATTTCGGCATTGGCTTTTGGGGCTTTGCATGCATGGGGCTTTGAGGTTTGGCTTTTGAATGGGTGTGATCCCAATCTATGCTTTTCTAAGGCATTCGGGCGAAATACCAGATTTCTGCATCGTAAACCCGGCAACATGTCACCTTGCTTTCGTTGCGGAAATTAGGCATCGCTTGCCTTAGGTAACATGGACTGTGACAATCACACCAAAAGGGGTGAGCATGTATATATATACATACATCATGCACAATGTAAGCACACAGAGCAGGAAAGTAAATGCCTACATCCCTAGAGCATGGCCCAAAATATAGGTGCAAGAAAATAAATAGGGGTCGCCACACTCTAGAGTTAAGGACGAATGGTACACAGTGTGATTTACCTAATACAAATAATCTAAGAGAGAAAGGGAGCAGGAAGGAAAGGGGGTTTAAAAGAGTACATAACCCAAAAGGGTAAACTAAAATCCTAAACCTACTGTACACAGCCGGTTGGCTCAAATCTACATGCTTGACTCCATGCCCTTTTTGCCACCTAGGAGGCTATACCCTAGCTCCAAGTGTCCTCGCTTCATGTACATACACGCAAAGGCAAAGACAAGAAACCAGTAGACAAGCAATGGAAGGGAAAGATGCAACGAGTATACAAGAGAGGAGCAAAGCAATAAGCATGATAGACATAGTAAGCATAGCATGTGATGGGAGATATGACGAGCAAAGATAAGCAGAAAAATGAGAAAGCAAGCGGACAAGAAAGCAAACAAGCAAAATATGGTGTCCACGGGGGACACATGTAGGTTTGGATAAAATGTCCATAATTTCATTGTGTTGAAGTGCGGATGACACACAAGCAAGCAAGACTCATGCATGGACATGTAAGCAAATGTGTAAAGATACAAAGAAAGCCAATGGGTGGCACAAACAAGCATGGCAAGTATATCATCGAACAGAGCAGAAAAGGGGAAAGGTATGCACAAAGCAACCTGGCGTCCAGAGACGCATCTCGAGTGGTTACATCCAAACAAGGCTTCATAGGTGTCGAACACAGCCACATAACCACAAACCTGCTAAGGGTGTCAAGCGTGGCAAAGCCTAGAACTAGAGAGGCTGACACAAGCATAAAGCATAAAAGCAAGCAAGCACAGACATGAAAAAAGGGATGATCCAAACCCTTTGATATGAACCAAGGTGCACGGATGAGGACTAAGACCATGAGATCGAGATCAGGTCTGGACCAGTAGGCCAAAACACAAGAAAGAAAGACAAAGCAACAAAAGGACTACAATAGCACATGGCATGACGAACATAACCTAGGTAGCCTAGGTCTTGGCACACGAATATGGCATGGAGCGCATAAGCACATGGAAGATGGCATAAAGTAAGTGAAGAGCATAGATCCGAGCACACAAGCATGTAACATAGATCTAGACATATAAGCATAGAAACATGCATGTGAACATGTAGATCCTAGCACATAAATGTGGAAGAGCGTGAATCCAACAATAGAAGCATGTGAAGACACGGATCTAAACATATAACATGGCAAGATAGGCATAAACGCATGTAGATCCAAGCAAGGCATAGCCAAAACATCATACTAGCATGTAAGCATGAAACCCTAACATCAACATGGAGCAAAAAGATGAACAAAGCCTGGGAAAACATGGCATAAAGCATAAACATGTAAATCTAAACATATAAGCATGTAAAGAAGTGTAGAAACATGTAGATCTAGCCAAACAACACATGGAAAAGATAGATCTAGGCACAAAAACATAGCACAAAGCATAAAGCACATAGATCAGAATAAATAACATGTTAGCAAGCATAAAAGAACATGGATCTAAGTTAGAAACATGCTAGAAACAAGATAAAGTGGAAAACATGTCAAAGAAAACAATAAATCATGTTATTCAAGTAAAAATAGCAAGAACATGCTAAGAAAAAGATTTAGAAGGCTAGGGGCGTGGATTATAGCTAAAAAAGCTACATCCACACCCCTAAACCTATAATCCAAGATGTAGAACCAAGGTGAAGAAGATTGAGCACAATAACACTACCTTGTATTGTTGGTGAAGATGCAAGAATCAAGAAGCTTTGATGTGTTCTTTTACATGTGCTTTTTGTGTGTTTGGAAGAGAGAAAGTGCACTGGAAAAAGGAAAAAATCAGAAAAATGCGTCCCCCTTGGTCTGGTGAGTGCCTGTGGCTATTTATAGCCTCGACACGCATTTCGAGGCAGCAGTACCACCTGCCTCAAAAGGCCTTATATTGGCTTGGTACTAACTCCTCTAGATAGATTTAGTCTTCTTGTTTCCAAAAATGTATTGAACTCAAAAATCCAACGGTCGGATCAAAAGTTATGGCTCTTGGAAGTTTGTGGTGCATCTCACAGTTTTCGTGATATCTCGGCCATTCTAACTCCGATTTCGACCCATGAATAGTCGTGGGAATGAGAATTTGATAATATTTTCAATGAGGTTGGTTTCAACTCATTCTGATAGCCGAATCAAATTTAGGATTTTTGGGCCCACCCAAGATTGATTTCGGGTCAAATTTGGTAAAACTTTGTCAAAATTGCCAAAATTCTCTGAGAAGCTCGGGTTTGATGTAAAACTATGAAAAATGTTATTTTGTGAGTGTTTTGACCACGTTTGACCATCAGTCAAACCTAGGGCTGATTAGGGGCATTTTGGTCATTTTAGTTGAAAAGGGCATTTTGGGTGCTCTAGTGCCCGAACGGGTTGTGCCACATTGTTCTGGATGTTCTCATGGCCCCACGAAGATAAAATGATACTTTTGGATTTTTTGGGGTCCACCATGCGATTGAGGGCGGACAAAATATGGTATCAACAACTGCCCCTTCTTTATCTGATATCTCGAGTGCAATGAGAGGTGTCGGATAAAGAACGTGATTTCAAATTTTGTTGCCCCTAAATTTGCGTGCAGAGACTATTCATGGACCGAAATCAGACTTACTTGCTTGGCCCGATCTATTGCAGGTGCTATTGAAATATTTTCTTGTCATGCCCCTACACCCCGGGGAGGAGAAAGGAGCGGATTTTTTTTTTTTTTTTTGGAGATCTGACCAGTCAACGTTGCTTGACGGCCCTTATATGACCGCTGGACCTACCCGGCGGCCCTAGAAGGTGCGTCGGGCAGCCCAAGGCCTATAAAAGGCATTTTTGGCTCCTTTCATCCTCATTTCTCACTTTCTCTCCACTCCTTACTTCTTACAAAAATCTCTAGAGTGGTCTTGGGCTCAACGGGTCCGTGGTTTCAGCTTTCGTTTGTCCTTTTAGTCTGCTACTTCAGTCTTCTCTGCACTTGAGGTCAATATCTATTTTTTCTTCTTCTCTTATTTTTTCTGCAAAATGTTAGTGGCAATACTACTACAGATGCATGCTAGTGCTTATCTTATTTTTGGAATTTTCAAAATCATAAATTTTTCCATGATTTATACCATGCTATCTTAGGAAAATATGCGTATATTTTGTTTTTGATATATGAGTGCATGAATATGCGGGAATTTGAATTTTGAAAATAAAATGTGGGGTTTAGGTACAGGGACTTACCTGGTAGTCAAAAATAGTGGAAGTGTGAGCCTAGGGCACAGCTGCTAGTTTACTCACTGCAAATTGGAAACCTTGAAAACTCTTGAATGATTGCGAGTCCAGAGACGCTTGTTGCTGGTGGCCCCGCTGTAGAATACGAGTTCAGAGATGCTTGTCACTGATGCCTCTGCTAGAGAATGCGGAACTCGAAACTCAGAACTTCTTCAGGAATTTGATAACTGTGATGGCGCGAGGTGTACGACATGGTAACTATTACCTCAGAATGGAATGCGAGCATACGGCATGGCGCCATGGCCGCTATCACCCACTGTATATCAGGAACACGGGACTTCTTTGGGAACTTGACAACTGTGATGGCATGAGGCATACGACACAGTCGCTATTACCTCAAGATGGGATACGAGCATACGGCATGGCCGTTATCACCCTCTGTAAACCGGGAATTCAGAACTTCTTTAGGAACTTGACAAGTGTGATGGCACAAGGCGTACTACACAATCGCTATTACCTCAAGATGGGATGCGAGCATACGGCACGGCCGCTATCACCCACTATAATCCGGGAATTCGAAACTTCTTCGGGAACTTGATGATTGTGATGGCGCGAGGTGTACGACACGGTCACTATTACCTCAAGATGGAATGTGAGGATACGGCATGGCCGCTATCACCCGCTGTAGATCAGGAACACATGACTTCTTTGGGAGCTTGACAACTGTGATGCTGCGAAGCATACGACACGGTCGCTATTACCTCAAGATGGGATGCGAACATACGGCACGGCTGCTATCACCCACTGTAAATCTGGAATTCAGAACTTCTTCAGGAACTTGATGAATGTGATGGCGCAAGGCGTACAACACAATCGCTATTAACTCAAGATGGAATGCGATCATACAGCATGACCGTTATCACCCACTGTAGATCAGGAACACAGGACTTCTTTGGGAACTTGAGAACTGTGTTGGCGTGAGGCATATGACACGGTCGCTATTACCTCAAGATGGGATGCGAGCATAGGGCACGGCCGTTATCACCCACTATAAATCGGGAATTCGAAACTTCTTCAGGAACTTGATGATTGTGATGGCGCGAGGTATACGACACGGTCACTATTAGCTCAAAATGGGATGCGAGTACAGTACGGCCGCTATCACCCACTGTAAACCGGGAATTCGGAACTTCTTCAGGAACTTGATGACTTTGATGGTGCGAGTCGTACAACACGGTCACAATTACCTTAAAATGGAATGCGAGCATACAGCTCAGCCACTATCACCCACTATAGATCAGGAACACGGGACTTCTTTGGGAACTTGACAACTGTGATGGCGCGAGGCGTACGACACAGTCGCTATTAGCTCAAGATGGGATACAAGCATACGGCTGTCAGGGTTTATGCCCTAAAAATCCAATTTATTGGCATGTTATAAATAATTAAATTATTTATTTATATGAGACTATCTATAAATGAACTAATGGAACATTATCTAAGTCCATAAGATGCATTGTATGTGATTTATGTGATTTAGTCACAGAAGATGTAAATCACAAGTTCCTTGTAAACTCAAAATATAGTTCGTAGTCGGTGATGAAATTGGGCGTTTCATCTATGAAGACTATAACATATCAACTAAGATGATTTGCCTTGATCATGGAAGTGGAGACTTCTAGTTGGTATGTTGATATATTTTAAGAGTTAAGACATATTGAACTGGACCGCTGTGAGATATATTATTCTCTTAACGACTGTCAAATGAATAATAAATCTCACGACCTCTATTTACATCAACTCTAAATCCTGAGAGAATAATGGACCTAATCATGAGATGTAGGTTGCTTTGATATATCAGGAGTGAGATCTATTAGTCACGGTCAAAACCTCAATATGTTGGGCAGTAGCATTTAGTGTTGATGGAACATATATTCTCAAGTTGGAATTCATAATCTCTTAACGGAGATATAAAATATTCCCTTGAGATAAGTTTAATGGGTTTGGTTATTCAAAGAGTTGGGCCCAACCACTTTAGTAAGGAGTTACTAAAGTATATATTTATGAAATTGAAATTCATAAATATATGATGAATAACATAAAGGATTAAATCGGGTACTCAAGGATTAAATCGGGTACTCAAGGATTAAGATGTAGTAATCTTCAAAGTGACAGTCTATATTTATGACTTTGTATTACTACAAATATTTTAATGAAGGGGTTGCATGTATAATAAAGTCTTGGGATATAATTTATTAATAAGGCCTAGAGTGCAATTATATTCATATAGTATTGAATATAATTAATGGTAACTTTGGACTTGTCAAGAGTTGATAAAAAAGCCCAAGGCCCATTGGAGCTAGAGTCTTATTTGATCACTTTTAGTCTCACTCCAAGCCACATACTAGAGCCCAATAGGAATTGCCCAAAATGTTAGCCCAATTAGATAATCAGTTATATATAAGGAAAGAAACATACAGAATTTTATAAGTCTTTTTCATAAGTGTTTTCATTAAGATCATACAAGAAATGAAATGGTTTGTGTGTGAGCGTTAGACACTCTCTTATTCTCTCCTTGGAAACTGATTGAGAGACCACACTTCTTGGGCATTAAGTGGAATTGGAGTGAAGATTAAGAGTGTTCCCAAGCACTTCTATTTGGATTGTTTTGAATTTTACCGCACCAAGGTACGCTTTCTTGTTCTTAAACTCTGAAACTTACATAGCACATGTTATCAATTGCGAATGAAGTAGATCTGTTAATTTTCCGCTGCATATGCTTTACATGAGATACAAACATGTATTTTTCCAACAATGGCATGGCCATTATCACCCATTATAAACTGAGAATTCGGAACTTCTTTGGGCACTTGACAACTATGATGGCATAATGTGTACGGCACAGTCGCTATTACCTCAAGATGGGATGCGAGTATACGACACTGCCGCTATCACCCACTGTAATTTGGGAATTCGAAACTTCTTCAGGAACTTGAAGACTGTGATGGCACGAGGCATACGACATGGTCGCTATTACCTCAAGATAGGATGTGAGCATATGGCACGGCCACTATCACCCACTATAGTATGCGAGCATATGACACAACCGCTGTCACCCACTGTAAATCGTGTAATAATTTGCTCTTTGTGAGATCATATGCTTGAAATAGGCCTACATAACATGTTTAGGAAAAGTGCTAGTTCATTTGTATTGCCATTTAACTTATGGGCTTACCACTTATGTCTGAATTTCTTACTGTTTTGTAGATTATGTCTCAGAGAGCTGGCTCTAGGGGAGATCGAGGGAAGGCCCCCATGCATGATACATCCCATGGGGAATATTCTTCTAATGATGAGACTGCCTCAGCTGGCGAGCAGGTGGCTCGAGTTTTGCAAAGTTGTTTTGACTGCGAGGAGGAGGATACTGGACTTACCGGTGGTATATCTATAGAGACCCATTATAGGAGGTGTCATTCAGTTGAGAAGACCAGTGTCTCCTCTAAGTCTCGTAATGTTTCTAGTGGGGCTTCCTCACAGCACAGGCCAGCTAGAGGGAGAGGGGCCTTTGATGGAGAGATGCAAGCTAAGGATTTCACCATTATTGTGGATGATTTTCCAGAGACGAGATTCACCCAGATTTGGGTCCTTGTAGGCGTAGCTTAAGGCCTAGGTTTTCGCCATATTAGGCTGGGGCTGATGCTCATATTGGAGTCGTAGATAGAGGCATCAGAGACACTCAACTTCAACACAGGCTGAAGGACCATCCTTCCGCTCAGGTGCAGAGGGGAGAGGTTCATTGTCTTTCTTGGTCATTGAGATTCCTGTTATATGCATGTGCTAACGAATAGCTTCCGATTTTGAATGTATGGGCCCGACAAGATCTGGGGTTGGGGGGCTTAGTCGACTTTTATTAGGCAGTTATTCACTCCTGAGATCCACCATCGGTATGTTGAGTTTTTGAGAGAACTGGGATTTAAGGACTACCTACAGATCCCTCCATACACTATGAGGCACGGGATCGGGGAGGCTTTGGTGCGGTGGTTTCATGCTAAGACAGGCACCTTTCACTTGAGCTGTGGGGAGTATGCAATCCTCCCTCTTGATTGGACAGCCATCCTGGGTATCAGATTTCGTGGCTTCCCAATTTTGATCGATGAGATGAGCTTTGAGATATCTAAGGAGCTCTTGGGCATCCCTCTTCCATTGACTATGGACACGAGAGGATATTTCAGGTCCACTATGTTGCCATAGATCCCTTAGAGCGTGGCACCTACTGACATTCATCTTTGGCGGTTCTTCTTATGTTTTCTCGGTAGTTGCTTCTTTGGCAACAACCAATCGGTGTTGACTTGCCAGCTGCTATGGGGCATAAGGGTAGTCTTAGATGTTGGGAGATTCGATTGGGGAATTGTCACTTAAGGATTCTTCATCGCTTTCTTGAGGCAAGCCTCCTAACGGGATTTTAAGGATTCATCATCGCTTTCATGGCCTGTCATTCG
The DNA here is from genome assembly GCF_040712315.1 of Castanea sativa. Taxonomy (NCBI): domain Eukaryota; kingdom Viridiplantae; phylum Streptophyta; class Magnoliopsida; order Fagales; family Fagaceae; genus Castanea; species Castanea sativa. The sequence goes on along the minus strand of NC_134023.1, from coordinate 30,632,340 downwards.
AGACCGTTGTACTGCACAACTCGGCTTATGCGACAGGTTCTTTTGATGCTTACATGGATACTAGTAGAGATTATGCTCTTGGTTTGTAGAGTCCGTTGCGGGGCCTATTATTGGAGATGTCCTTGTAAACGAAGGTAGTGTGCTGGGAGGCATTATTCATGATCAGGTTGCGGCCCGAGTAGAGTGGAGAGCGTGTGCAGAGGCTCTACAGGCTAGAGTGACAAAGCTTGAGACTACTGCTACCACCAGGGAGGCGCACATGCAGAAGGAGACTGCTCGGGCGTTAGCTCTAGAGAGGGAGCTTTGGCAATGGGATAGAATGGCTTGTGTTACTGCTGCTAAGATAGAGGTACCAACTTCAGAGTGAGCTAAAAATACTTCGTAGATATGCTATGCTTATAACGGGAAGGTTACAGGCAGCTCGTATTTAGGTTCCGGATTCGCCTTATATTCCTGGCTGGGATCCTCCATACGAGTCTAGGTATATGCCAGTTCCTCCAGGCCCGCCAAGCGATTGGGATTCTCATGCTTAGACTCTGGGGCCTTCCTAGGACCCAAGGTATACTCTAGGCACTTCGGTCGGTACGGGGCCTTTTGCTTTTTTTTTGCAGGTGACGATGATGACAATGATGACACCGACTAGTGCATGAGGGTTGATGATTCTCAGTAGGTTTAGTCCCTTGTTGTAGCATGATGTAGCCCCTACGTGGGCATGTATGTATTTTCCCATACCTTGTAGACATTGCCCCATGGTGGGCTAGTTATGTATGTATATTTTGTATTGCCTCTTGAAAGGCCTAGACATGTGTGTATTATGTTGCCCCATAGTGGTGTATGACATTATCTTTTAGCTTCATGATTTATGAATAAAACAACACCTTTGGTTAGGACTTATATGTATGATTCCAAGAAACCGCCTTTAGGAGGGACGATGTATGACTTTAGAAAAGTGCCTTTAAGAGGGCTACTGACGTAGGAGAAACAATGACTCTGATTAGGACTTATATGTATGATTCCCGATAGATTGCCTTTGAGAGGGCTGTGGACATACGCAAAACAATGCCTCTGATTAGGACTTACACGTATAATTTTGGAAATCACCTTTAGCAAGGCTGTGAACATATGCAAAACAATGCCGCTGATTAGGACTTACATTATTTCTGGAAATTGCCTTTGAGAGGGTTTCTGATGTGTGAGGGGAAAGACCTTTGATTAGGACTTATATGCATACTCTAAAGATTGCCTTTAAGAAAGCCGTAAACAAGTACGAAACAATGCCTTTGATTAGGACTTGCATGTATAACTCTGGAAATTGCCTTTGTAAAGGGCTGCTATGGTGTGTAGGCACTATCGCATTTTTATCATAGATGGTGGCCTCGAACCGGCTTGTGTCACATTCATTTGTATTGCACCGCAGTTTCACGAGTTTATCAGTGAATTTTGACAATGATCATCCTGTTGGGGGAGAGAGAAAATGGAGAGATCACAGGAAATAAACTACACCAGTTTAGGGTTTCACGCGGTTCTTGACCATAAAGACACACCCATGGCAGGACAGTCCCATTTTGGCATATTGGACAAGGTAGAGGGAACCATGCAAAATAAAACTGCTCTAGTGTAGGTTTTGTGCAGTTCTTGACATGAGAGGAAAAGTTCCTAGCGGGACGGGCCTGTGCTCCCATATTGATTAGCACGAAGTGAAGGGAACCACGCCAAATAAAACTACCCCAGTTTAAGGTTTTGTGGGGTTCCAAGCCTACAGACCAGACGAAGATAGCCTTGACTCCATGGACAGTACCTAATGCTGGTAATGAATGCGAAAATCTTGAATGAAATCTCCCAAGACGTGCCATGAGGCGATATGCACTGATTGCTCTTGTTATTGCCCAGGAGAGCTAATAATTCAAAGATAGGTTCCTTGGGTGACCTTGTGGGAAACATCACCCTCCGTCCTCCAAATAAGCTAGAAAAACTGCCGGATGGCTGCGAACGGGTTCTGGTACCCTTCTGTTGTGGATTCTAATTACTGGGGCTAAACCGACCCTTGAACCGGCAAACCGAATTTAGAAAAATGAGGTTCAAGATGTCTGGAAATGCTGAACGAGACGTACAAAGATAAACTGCCCCAATATAGGATTCGGGTAGTCTCGGATTCACGAGAGAGAATTTTTGGCAATCTGATTTGCTGCTGGACTGTTCACACACTACGACGAATGCTAAAACAAGGGTATCTTTGCTCCAAGGTGATTGAAGACATCCCAAATTGGAGGGGAAATGTCAGTACATATGTTGGTTTGTGCCTGGGGAGCTGAGAAGCCCTGGTACGTGTCCCGAGGTCCGGCGACCTTTGAAGGACCGCCGCCATGGGGAATGTGTATAAAAGCTGGTTTCAGCCCAGTTTCTGCTCATTTAGTCCTGCAATTTTTCTGGGCTTTCTTCGACCTCTTTCTTCACTCAAAACGCTTAGAAAACACCCTTCTTCATCATTTTTTGTGTAGATTCTCATCGATTTGTTAGATTCAGTAGGGCTTGCGCATGGATGTTCTTGGTGCTCATTCCTACGACACTTTGGTTAAGCTTGAGAAGGCGTATTTCCATGAGAAGAAGTACAGGGGATGGTGGAGCTCTTTTTCTTGTAGTGATTAGTCTCTCCTTCGGCAACTTCTTGGGGATGCCACTTCCCTTCTTCACACCACACTAGATTGGCACTCTCTGGAGGTTATTGTTTCTTGCTAGGAGCCTGGTTTTAGATGCATCACTATTAGGGATGTTGATTTGGTGCCTACTTTGGAGGAGTATGGCCGCTTCCTTTCTCTTTCTACCCCTCTGAGTACCCTTTATGTTCCATCAGTGCAGCCATGCTACCGCAAGAAGCTCGCCGACTTGTTGGGCTTGAAGAGACCGATAATGGAGGCGCTGACTGGTTCCATCAGCGAGATAGGAGGGAGCTTGTCCTTTGACTTCCTATATGACTGGTTTCATTCCTCTAAATGTCCGGTTGGTTACAAGGATGATTTCGTGGACTTGGAGGAGCAGTGGGCATCCTATCGGTGCCAGGCCTTCCTGGTGGCTTTCTTCTGCGCAGTGCTATTTCCTTCAGCATCGGGAGCCATCAGTTTTTCCATTCTACCACTGGTTAGTACCTTTCCCCATGGTACCTCTTTCATTCCTGATGTACTTTGTGAGATAGTTAGGTCTTTGTCCTTGTGTCAGGACTGGTAGGGGTAGACTAGGCTGCTGCGTACATTTGTTGCAGTTATGGTTCTATAGCCATTCACCATTGCTAGAGATCAGCTTGTGGGCTTTGTGAGCAGGAATAGAGTCTGAGCCACTTTCGCTCTTGATCTTCACATTTTTTGGGGTACTGAGGATTGGTTGAGATATTTATGCAACCTAATCCTCACTAACTGGACCTGGAGGGTCAAATGGGGTATTACTAGGTGGCAGAGGCAGACCCACTGCGTTGGCTTACTTGGCATCCCCTTGGTGGGCATCTGAGGGTGTATGGGATAAATTCCTGGCATGGCTACGTGACAGTTTGGGGGTATCCAACATATCCCTCGACTCAATGACCTCTCTGCAGTTGCTTGTGAGTACGGGCTCCTAGATATTGATATAGCAATGATAAGGTGTGCCTCGAATTTCAGGGAGGTGTGAAGGTCTAGTATTGACTTCCCCCTTTGCTCTAGAGAGGATCAGGAGTGGTTTTTCGCGGAGTTCAAAGTGTGGCGGGACACTAGGGATCCCAGCTTCGTGCTTGACTTGTCATTACCATCCTTGGCGGAGCCGACCACTCCCAGCTGATGTTTTGAGGGATTATACCCAAGAGTTCGAGATCCTGGTTGAGCGGGCACTTGCAAACCTAAAGGAGTGCTTGAGGGAGGCTATTAGAGACAGGGACTGCTGTAGAAAGCTAGCTGACGCCCTCATGGAGGACATTGAGGAGATGGCTAGTGCGCAGGATAGTGAGCTTGCCACTCTTAAGGGGGAGCTTGATCGGAGGGATCGGCCCCTCCAGGCACTTACCTAGAGATTTTCTGCCCTAGATCATTCTTGCGATGAGGAGAGGGCTGCGCTGGAGGCCAACAGGGTCGAGGCCAGTAGCTGGGCTGACAGGTTGGCACGGGAGCTAGTGTAGGCGAGGGCCTATTTTCATTCAACTCTAAGCATGGAGTATGGGCGACGAGCCTAGTGAGCCGCAGTTGGTCTTACGCCGCCTTCATACTAAGATAGCCGAGAAAGAGGAGGCCTTGAGAGTTGCTACTGCAGAGGTGGGCATCTTGCAAGCTTTGCTAGAGACTGAGAGACAGGGCTCTACTTCAGATTCCACGATGGAGAGGGAGTTGGTCCATCTTTGACATTCGCACGACAGACTCAGAGAGGTTGCCAGAGACCTGGGCTTTCATGCAGCTGGGTTGCTTCGCACCCATACTCCCGATGACCCTGTTCTTTGTACCAATTTTAGGCGCTTGTGCTAGGTCTTATTTGATCGCTTGGGCCATGTTTGACTTGTTGGTGCTCTTTCCTATTTCTGCACATGAGCTATGTAGTTAGTCTCACACCATGTGTGGAAAGGTCCTTCATATATTGCTAAGCAATTGCGTAAGGCCTTCCTTCCTTTTTTTTGAGTTCTTAAAGCATAGTCTAGTTTGTTAGGGATGCTTAGAAACTGAGAGATGGCAGGGAGAGATGTTTATGATGAAATTCAAGATATATTTATGAGATGAGATTTCATGTTTTAATATCAGAATGTAAGAAAGCAACTGAACGGCACAATATAGGCATATTAATGAATATGCAAGCAAATGCTTCGAAAATGCAAGATTATACAAATAAGTGATAAATGTAAAACCCACGCATATCAATATCTCATTTTTCCAAGGATACATCTTGTTCTAGACAGATCTTTTCCTTTTCCTATTAAGGTACATTTCCCATTGACATGAGCCAGAAAATCTTGAGCAGACCATCGGGTCAAGATAGTATTGCAGACAAAGAGCAATCTCGGTGGCGTCTTCATATCTTGCCTTGGGTAGTGGATCCATCTAATCTTCTGATCTTGAGCAGAGATTTAAGTAGGAATAACTGACTGATTTTCTTTTAAGATGTGACCGAACCAAGATGGTTGCCTATGTACTTTCACCAGGAAGGATCAGGTCATCACGTAGTTCAACTGACTTTTTGATTGCCTTAATTTTTGCCCAGATCGCCCTTTCGGGTTTTCAATCTAGTAGGCTCTCTCACACTCTTTCTTTTGCTCTCGTTTTGTGTAGACTGCCCTTTCAGGTTTTCAATTACCTTTTGTATTTTCTCATGCTCTCTTTCTTTTGGCTTTCCTTTTGCGCAGACCGCCCTTCTGGGTTTTCAATCTACCTTTTCACATATTTATTTTTTGAGCACTGCGAGGCTCCTTCATGCAAAGAATTGCGTGACGACATCAGAATTGGTGGGCATAGTGAAGTCATGACCATCCATGTCAGTTAGAATCAAGGCTCCTTCGGAAAAGGCCTTCTTCACCAGGTATGGGCCATCGTAAGTTAGGGCAAGCTTTCCTCTGTGATCAGGCATAGCTTAGTTGCGATTCTTCAAGACTAGATCGCCTTCTTCAAAGGCCCTGGGTCTAACTTTCCTATTGGATGCTTGCTCGACACGGCTTTGGTACAACTGTCCATGGCACATTGTGGTCATGCGCTTTTCATCTATCATTTTTACTTGTTCATATTGGGAATGGGCCCATTCAGCTTCTGAAAGCTTTGCTTGTGATAAAATCCTGAGAGACGGGATCTCTACCTCTGCAGGGAGGACGGCCTCCATGCCGTATACTAATGAATACAGGGTCACACCCATGGAAGTACAAACAGAAGTGCGATATGCACACAAAGCAAATGGCAAGTACTCGTGCCAATCTTTATATGTGTCTATCATCTTAACCATGATTTTCTTTATGTTCTTGTTAGCGGCTTCCACTATGCCATTCATCTGAGGGCAATAGGGAACCGAATTTCTATGCTTGATGTTAAACTGTTGACAGAGTTACTGGATCATTTTCCCGTTTAGGTTCTCCCCATTATCTGTAATGAGTTCTACTAGCACGTTGTAGTAGAAAATGATGTGTTTCAGGAACCGGGCTACCACTGCTTGAGTGAAGCTTTAGTATAAAGCGTCTTCCACCCACTTTGTAAAATCATCAATGGCCACTAAGATGTACTCATGACCATTTAAAGCTTTCGAAATCATAGGTCTGATGACATCCATACCCCAAGCTTTGAAGGGCCATGGTGCTGCTAAAGAGTGCAAAGGCTGAGGAGGAGTGTTCCTCTTGTCTTGATAGGCTAGGCAATGGTGGCATGTCCTCACATGTTTAATGCAATTGCTTTCCATGGTAAGCCAATAGTATCTGGCTCTCATAATCTTACGACCCAACAGGGGTCCACTGGCATGTGCTCTGAGTAAGCTTTGATGCATCTCTTCCAGATAATTAGCCTCAGGGGCATCTATGCATCGAAGCAGGGCAGAATCGTCATTCCTTTTGTATAGGACTTCTCCACTCAAGAAAAATTGGCAGGCCATGCGCCAGATAAAATTCTTTTCACTATCTGTTGCACCGGGCGAGTATTCACTGTTCTTGATATAAGCCTTGATATCATGGTACCATTGCTTTCCGTTGGTTTCAACTTTGATATTCATGCATTGGGTCGGCACACCCCGGACTTCTATGCGCAATTGCTGCATATCATCTCCTTCTGATAACTTGACCATGCTAGCCAGGGTAGCCAAGGCGTCTGTAAACTAGTTGTGTGCTCGTGGCAAATAGGCGAACTTTATGTTTTGGAACTTCGAAATCAAGCGGCCGACGAATTTCTGACACAGAATCAACTTGGTGTCTCGGGCTTGCCATTTTCCTTTGATTTGGGAGATGATCAATAGGGAATCTAAAGAAGCTCAAGTCATAGGCACCGAACTATAGGGCCACTTGCAGGTCGACTATGTACGCTTCATATTCTGTGACGTTGTTGGTGCAATCAAAATTTAGCTTGATTGAAACAGGGATTTGCTAACCCTTGGGGAAAAGTAAGGCTGCTCCCACTCCATTCCCGGTTGAATTGGCAGCTCCATCGAAATAAAGCTTCCAATGCCATGATTCCGCATTGTCTGGTTCTGGCTCCAGTGCCACGACATCCTTAATAGGCCAAAAATGTATTAACCCCTTGTGATAAATTAACCAATTAATTAGCCAAGTGAGTTAATTAGGTCCTATTACATGCAACAAGCGTGGCAGCACAAACAAATCACCAAATAACTAAATATGCAGTGGAAATTAAATGACACTGATTTTTTTACGAATGGGGAAAACCTACATGGCAAAAACCCCACTGAGTAATTTTAAGGTTACCATTCCCGAGATTCCACTATTATCAAAACAAGCGGTTACAAGTAAGGGAATCCCAGTACTTTATACTAACCTACAATTGAACCCCTACCCCAATACCCAATTGGACTTGTTCTGTAGTGACAAACTCTCCTTGTATTGCACGGCTCCAGTACGCGACTAACCAATAGAGGCGCGAATCCCAGTACGCAACTTTATCACCAACTTGAGAAGGATGTTGGCTGCAAAGTTCTTTTATTCATCAAATGATGAAGATCACGAAGTTGCTTGGTCACAAAACCCTATGGTGTACAAACACAGCAAGTTCTTCAAGAACTAAGGCAAACTAATTTTCCGGTCACACTTGAGGAATTATGCTCTTGTGCAATTGTGTTCTTGGTTATGCAACCAGATACGTCCCTTAAAATAATCCTTATATATGTTTAAGGTTTTGAGAAAAGAAAGCCTAAACACATAATCACGGATTGGATAAAAATCATAACTGAAAATCTGAATTTCATAAACCTCGACAGATACCCTAGCCAGCAAGCAATTGTCGGGCCTCGGGATGAAACAGCTCTTTTAAACTTCAATAGATACTAGCTGTCGAGCTTTAATGAACAACATTTCTTCATTTTTTTCTTGGATAGACTTGCATGGCTTTAACACTTGAACTTGAAACCTTATTTCTTGAAACATTAAACACATCCTAGATCTACCCAATTACAAGTAAAGTGCATTTTGTCAAAGGATTAGCCAATACATAAAATGTTGACATATGTTCCTAACATCCAATCACATATGTCCTAACAATCTCCCCCTTTGGCAATTTGTGACAAAACCACAACAAAAAAAATCAACATATGAGAGATATCTGATACTACCCTTGAAATAATCCTTATATATGCTTAGGGTTGTGAGAAAATAAAGCCCAAACACATAATCACGGATTGGATGAAAATCTGAATTGAAAATCTGAATTTCATTAACCTCAACAGATACCCTAGCTGTCGAGCCTCAGGCTGAAACAGCTCTTTTAAACCTTGATAGATACTAGCTGTCGAGCTTTAATGAACAACACTTCTTCACTTGTTTTTTGGACAGACTTGCATGGCTTTAATAGTTAACTTGAAACCTTGTTTCTTGAAACATTAAACACATCCTAGATCTACCCAATTACAAGTAAAGTGCGTTTTGTCAAAGGATTAGTCAATATATAAAATGTTGACATATGTTCCTAACATCCAATCATATATGTCCTAACAATCTCCCCCTTTAGCAATCCATGACAAAACCATAACAAACAAATGAACATATGAGAGAAGTGATAAACCCCTCAACTCATACTCACTTGTTAAGTACAATAAAATCTATCCTAATACAAACTTTTGAAAAACTTTGCAAGAAGAGAGTTCATGGCAAGGAAGACTTTGACAACCTATATTTCTAAAACACTTAAATAAAACTCATACAAATAATAAGAAACATGTGTATAAAGAGAGAAAAGAAACAACACGTGTAGAGATAGGTGAAATAACATACATCAACATATATATAAACCAAATGTAAGTACAATGTATGTTAAATGGTCACAAGACCCATGTACAAGAAGAATGTATCCAAAATAGAAAGAAAAGAAAAAAGATCCATCAAAATCCTCACTACATCCCTCAAAAACATGAACACTCCCCCTAACAGAAACCTCCTATACTAATCCTCCCTCTATGAGTATGACTACTCTCATCCCAAAACTACTCCCCCTTTTTGTCACGAGTGACAAAGGGTAAGAGTATCAAGTAGACATCTCGTCATCACCGGAAGAGCTAGCATCACCATCCTCAGCATCACCATCATCGTCCTCATCCTCAGAAGCCTCTAGAATAGAAGGAGGAGAAGCAACGAAATCACCCATGACAGCCTGTCGTCGTGCAATATGACCAACACGGGTATTCACCTGACACAACTCATCACTGAGAGTGTCGAGGCGAGCATCCATGCAAACAAGCTATTCCATGATGTCCTCGAATGTCACACCACCCATAAAAGAAGAGGAAGCGGATTGGATGAAGTTGTAGAAGCTAGAGGAACCATTGATTCTGAACACCTCGATCGTAGCTATGCCTCACTCCGTTTAACGGTAGCGAAGGGAAGATGAGCTTATCACTGGTCGCCATATCCTTATAGACATCTATGAGTGAAAGAATGAAATGAGAGAGAAAGTCAATGGTAAGATGCTCAATGAGGGATAACAAAAATCGAGCACGGGGCTTTATAATAGAGTTATAGTGAGAGAGAGCATGCAAAACAAAGGTCATAACCATGTTAATGAACCTAAGACCTTTAGCAAAGGTCAAACAAGAAGTGAACTGACGATCACCACAATCTGAAGGTCGCTCATAAAAAGAGGAAATAAGCTCGTCTTTAGACTCAGTCTTAAGACGATCACAACCAGGATAGTCAGGATGCGCTACCCTAGGGACATAGAGCATGTCGGATACAATATCTGGAGTGACCACGATGCGCGTACCTCGAACGCGAGTGACAAAGAGAGGTACTAAATAATCAAATCCATGCATGTTGGAGTAGAACTCCTAGATAAGCACAAATGGACAAGTGACTGGGACGTCACACAGTGACTCACAACCCCTACTGTGAATGATAGTGGGTAGGTCAGTGTTGGAGAAGTCCGACAAAATGACTTGGTATTCTGAATGAATGCCTCGTCTAGAAAAGTTCTCTGAAAAGTCCTTGCAGGCTTTACCATCATGGGCTCAACCCAATCCAACCCTACAAGCACACAATCAATTCCACAATGTAAACACATATCTAAAATGTATGAAACATCGTTATAATACACATGTAATGCAATGCATGATGTTTTAAGATCAAATATACAAAGCTCATCCCAAAAATTTTGCAAAAACCTCTTTGATTTTGAAAAACCCCAAAATTTTTAACAAATCCCAAAATCTAGGTCAGAATGCATGAAATGTATGATTAAAGGCTATAAAAGAGATCATACTTGTGAAATATGCAATGAAAATACCAAAGATTGAGTAGGGAAGATGAAGAGGTTGAGTGAGAAGAGTTTATGAGTGTGAGAGAAGTCTGTCTATCGAGAGAGATCGAAGAGAAGTGAGCCAGAAATCGCAAAGCGCGTATATATAGAAGTCTCATAATTCTCTACAGATTGAGAGGTGTCAAGAGGTGTTGAGCTTTAAAAGCTTAGAGAGATACAACTATTAAGCAGTTGTTTAGAGGTGTCCACAGCAAAAACAAGCTCAATGGATCGAGGAGCTATTGAGGAGACAAAAACTTTCACAATGGATCAAAAAGCTATTGAGAAGCTATTGAGATTGTGATAAGAAAAAGTTGAAGAGCTCGATAGATATCCTAGCTGTCGAGAGGTGTTGAGGAGCTGTCGAGAGGTGTTGAGGAGCTGTCGAGATTGCTTAAAAATAGTTTATCAAGAAGAGAAAAACATAGACATGAATGCAATCAAGCATGCAACTCAACCAAAGATCCACCCAACATTTTAAACTCTCAAAAACATCTCTCAATCAAGAAAAATGTTATGCATTGAGGTAAAAAAAAATACACACACACACACACAAAACAAGTCTAACCAATTTTATATTTCAAAAATAAGTTAAGACAGTTTAGTGAGCATACATTAGCGCATGTAAACCTTGTGATGGCCAAATCACATTGTACCTGCACATGTATCAAAAGTAGCAAAGAATGTTGCGTGTTGTGTGTGAAAATATCACAAGATTGCATAAATGTCTCTATGTTATGACAATTTGAGATATGAGTAAATCAATCTAACTCACACACGATCATAACTGTTTGATGGGAACTATCACCTTCGAGGTACATCCTAGAACTCCCACATCTTCTAGAATATACGTTTGCGATCATATATAAAGCATTTTGATCTTTTTGCTTTTATTTTTCTTTGCATATTTTTCTTTTATTAAGCATATCATGCATGGGCATATAAGAGAGAGAAAAGAAATAGCCAATTATGTTAAACTTTTTGACATTGCACTTTTGTTATGCCAAAGCATACCGATGTCATTTCATGATTGGCGGGCAACAGTAGTGAAATGGTTATTTATGCCTTTCTCTTAGGATTTTTTAGTCCTTCCCCTCAAAATGAGTGATATGAGTGTTAAGTACAAAAGATCACTTAACCTTACTGATCACAAACACGAGCCACAAAGCTCACTTGCTTAGTTATGCATAGAAATGCTCATCTAAGCTGCAAAAGATACAAAGTTTAGAAAGCTTTGTTTCATTGGCCATTCAAGGTACACAAGTACCAATGTACACAACCACACACTGTTTTTGTATTTTTCTGATTTTTCAATTTATTTTTTCTTTTTATGAATGAAAAACAAAATAAAAACAAAACTGAAAAACAACCAAACGAAAACATGTCAAATAAAGAAATGCATAAAACCTAGGCTATGAAAAAACAAACAAGTAATGCAAACATAACAAAAAGAGGGAGAGAGAAAAAGTGACTAAATCACTTGGAGCCCTTTTCCTTCCACACCTTGGAAGAACCTTTCCTTTGAGCAAACCCTTGAACCTGCAGTGAAGGGGAAGAATTAAAACCGTTTAAGTTCGAAAGGAACATGAGGGCTTTGAAGAGATCTCCTAGAGGTGCAAGAGAGGATGAAAGTTGATTCTGGTTTCCCCGATGAAATCATGATGTTGGTCTATTGAGTGGCTAACCATTTATAGCAATTTGGTTGAGTATGTTCAGCTGCGCCATAGTGATGACAGAGATGCTGCTTCTTCTCTTTGGACTTTTGAGCATTACTCTTCTTAGCCCTAGGGTTTTTGGTTTCTTTCTTAGCAAACTTAGAGGGTGCTCTTAAGATAGATCTACCCTTATCTATGTTCTCACTAGCTATCACAGTTTTAGCAACATTATTCTCATAATCAATATTTTTAGCAGGAGAAACAAAAACAGTAGCACTAGAAGAAGTAATATTAGAAGAAGAAAAATCATACCCTAAACCGGTTCGATCGGAGGCAGATTTTTGCATGCTAAGCATCTCGTCAAGCTTTGCACTTAAGGTCCTCTCCAACTGAGCTCTCACTTGGAACAATTGCCTCAAGCTTCTTAGTCTTCTCAGCCAAGAAATTGTTCTCAAACCTCAGTACTCCAATAGTCTGATTTGCTTCATCAAATTTTGTGGAGAGTTGTTCTCGTTCAAGCTCCACATCACTGAGCTTCTTGGTGGCTAACCTATACAACTTCTCATGTTTCTCCGAGACCTTATACAACTTTGCATAGGCTGTGTGGATGTCATCTTGCTCATTCATCTTCTCAAATTTTGACTCCACTAAGTTTTCTTCTTCATCCACATCTTCTACAATCCCTTCAGTATGATTAATAGTGGTGGTGAAGGTAAGCAGGATCCCGTCATCCTTATTTTCGGAATCATCCTCAGGTTCAGTGTCACTCAAGGTAGCAGTAAGTGCCTTGCTTTTCCTAATAGACTTGAGATAAGTGGGGCACTCTTGTTTCATATGATTGAATCCTTAACACCCGAAACACTTGGGCCCTGAAGGAATAGTGTACTGACCACTATCCCTAGCATCCTTCTTCCCTTTGTCTTGGCCCTTAGACTATGAAGAATTTAATTACCTACGGTCCTTGTCAAAGCCCTTTGCATTGGCATTCTTCATGAACTTCTTAAACTGTTGGGTGATATAGGACTTCATTTTAGAATCTTCATCATCGGAAGACTCATTAGTGTCACTACTTTTGGCCTTCAATGCCATGCTCTTGCTCTTGCTCTTGCTTGACTTCTTGAGCCTAGACAAACTCAACTCATAGGTTTGCAGATTTCCAACAAGCTCTGTGAAAGGAATTTTACAATATCCTTTGACTCCTCAATCGTAGTGATCTTAGCATGGAATCTCTTGGGCAGAAATCTAAGCACTTTTCTCATAATCTTGAGTTCAAATTCGGTTTCCGCAAGATTAAATGTTAAGTTCACTATGTCCTTGAGCCTGGCATAGAACTCATCAAATGACTCATCCTCCTCCATCTTGATTTCTTCGAAGCTAGTAGTGAGCCTTTAAACCTTTGAATCCTTGACAGCCTTGGTTCGTTCATAGGTTGTTTGGAGAATGGTCCACGCCTCCTTTGCAATTTCAATGGAGGAGATCTTCTTGAACTCCTTATTTGTAACCACACTGAATAAAGCATTCAATGCTCTGCAGTTGAAGTTAGCCACCTTGATCTTTGCATCATCCCAATCGGCTGGCGCTTCCTTCGGCTTGGTCCAGCCTATCTCCATAGCTTGCCACACCTTCTCATCTAAGGACTACAAAAAAGCTCTCATGCGTACTTTCTAATATGCATAGTTAGTTCCTTCAAATAAAAGAGGTACAATAAGTGACTTTCCTCTATCCATGAAAAACAGGGGTCAATGGATCTCACAACAAAAATTAAACTCTAATCAGAGTGTGCCTACTCTGATACCACTTGATAGGCCAAAAATGTATTGACCCCTCGTGATAAATTAACAATTAATTAGCCAAGTGAATTAATTAGGTTCTATTACATGCAACAAACATGGCAGCACAAACAAATCACCAAATAACTAAATATGCAGCGAAAATTAAATAGCATAGTGATTTGTTTACGAATGGGGAAAACCTATACGGCAAAAACCTCATCGGGTGATTTTAAGGTCACTACTCTCAAGAATCCACTATTATCAAAACAAGCGGTTACAAGTAAAGGAATCCCAATACCTTATACCAACTTACAGTTGAACCCTTACCCCAATACCCAATTGGATTTGTTCTGTAGTGACAATCTCTCCTTGTATTGCACGACTCCCAATACGTGACTAACAAATAAATGCGCGGATCCTCGTATGCAACTGTATCACCAACTTGAGAAGGATGTTGGCTGCAAAGTTCTTCTGTTCATCAACTGATGAAGATCACGAAATTGCTTGGTCACAAATTCCTATGGTGTATAAAAACAGCAACTTCTTCAAGAACTAGGGTAAACTAGGTTTCTGGTCACACTTGAGGAATTATGCTCTTGTGCAATCATGCTCTTGGTTGTGCAACCTGATACGACCCTTAAAATAATCCTTATATATGTTTAGGGTTGTGAGAAAAGAAAACCCAAACACATAATCATGGATTAGATGAAAATCAGAACTGAATATCTGAATTTCATAAACCTTGGCAGATACCTTAGCTGTCGAGCCTTGGGTTAAAACAGCTCTTTTAAACCTCGATAGATACTAGCTGTTAAGTTTTAATGAACAACACTTCTTCACTTGTTTCTTGGATAGACTTGCAAGAATTCTGATAGATTTAAGCATGGCTGCTGGCGAAAAGGTTTCATCATAATCAATACATTCTTTTTGTGTATACCCTTTCGCTACTAGTCTTGCTTTAAAGGTTTCAACCTTTCCATCTATCCCTCTCTTTCTCTTGTAAACCCATTTGCAACCAACAGGTTTAATGCCGTTAGGCGCCTTTACAAGGTCCCATACATGATTTGAATTCATAGAATCCAATTCAGATTTCATAGCTTGGACCCAATGATGTGCATCTATATCATTCATTGCTTCATCATAAGTGTAAGGATCCGATTCAGCCTCTTCTGAGATAGCCTCATAAGTTTCTCTCAAACCTATGAATCTTATAGGAGGCCGAATAATTCTCCCACTACGACGAGGCACCTGTGTACTAGACATCTCATGAGTAGTATCTTGTGGTGTATCTAATACAGTTACATCATCCCTAGTTTCATCCATTGGTTGTTCAAATGCCTGCCAGTGTGACAATCCCTTCGAAGGATGAAATATGAGATCATTTTAAAGATTAAAGAAGAAGTAGAAAAAACAGTTGAAAGCCGGTTTCCTTACCATGATAGCCTACTCAAATTGGATCGCTAACATTGTTCTCATGCCTAAGAAAGATGGGTACGCTGATGCGAACCTCAATCGACACGCTTTGAGACCCAACAAAAATATTGGAATATTTAACCCAGGAAAGCTAAAAATCAGATATTTATGATAGAAACCCTGACCCAACGTTTATAATCGAAACGCGAACCAAAGGTATAAGTTGACCTTGACCCAATGATTATAAAGAATCACGAACCAAAGGTATAAAGTTTGAACGCCACAAGGAAGAATCCTTGATAAGTTCACAGTTCTTGAAGAACCAAAAGAGAGCAAAGCCTCACCTTTTCTGAATTTTATTCAATAATAATCTGAAAAACGTTTACAGACTTCAGAGCCTATTTAAGGACTCCACAAAACTTGACAGACAAGAAAATATATTCTGAAATAACTCCTAATTGATACCTTACCATATCAGGAATCAAGTTTGACCTAAAAAGCATTAAATGCACCTAACATATTCATAAGAAAGCAAGTAAAGAAGTAAATGCAAGAATTTCATGAATAATACGCTAGATAATTTCTATAAGAACACAATTCAAACTCCCAATTTAAGGTTGGAAATGGGCTTGAAAGGCCCTTTGACAATAAATTTGTAAAGAGTGGGTTTGTAATCTAGTTCTCAAGGATGATTTTAAATAACATAGAAAAGAACGGGCTCCGGGCCCAATGGCACGAAATAAAGAGTTATTTGTAAGAGTATAACTAAGAGCCCTTCCTCGGACACAATCCGAGGATAGTTTATAATATTGTTTCCTAAGGTTGGTTACAATTGTAGATTTATCATATACTATTGTCTTTCTCCTTTTCCGAAAGAAGCTCCCCCTTTTCCAAAGGTCTTTTCCTTTATTTATACTTCCTCTCCTTCTCTTTATCATCTTCCACCACATGGTTGTAACGCTGATTTGGGATACTTGTCCCATCAATTCTTCCCCAAAGTCCGCTGAGGTCAGGAACCAAGTTCCAAACCTCATGCTCAGGTCACATCTTTCCATCCATGCAGTCAGTATAACAATTACAGAGCCTTTAATATATGGGCGGTGGTAGCAGCTTTACCTTAGATATTCCACCGCTCTCCCTATTGTCCTCCACGTGTACCGTGTCTTCTCGTAGTCATAGGATTTTTCATAATATAGCCCAGGGATATTAAACCTCTCTTCTTTATGACCTCGGCTTAAAACCCGAGGACAAATCTATTCCTCGGACGTGATTGGTCACTCGTTTATCATATCTTCACTTGGTATCTTCTTTATGAGGTACACTCATGTACTCCTAGATCATTTGATGTCCTCGGATTTTGGGTTTTTAGCCCAAAAGACTTTGTTGGGCCATCCTTGGTAATTTACTGGGCCCAATGCCCCTACAATTTCAATAATGGATTAATAGATAAGGGGATGACAAAGTTCATGCCTAAAAATGACAAAAGGGAAATTTTTTTTTCTTTTTTGTTTGAAATTAAACTGGGAAATGCAAGCAAGAAATGCAAAAAGTAGGAAATATACATGCAAAACGAACTAGATATGCTATTTCAACTCTTTTGGGCAATTGAAGGACATAACCACACGATGATGGAATACTCCTTACTCAACCAATGCAACCACAAAGCAGGGCTCGATGGTTCAATGGCCTACTATCTTGCCTGGCACATAGGGCCTAATAGTAGAAGTCTGAACATCCTCTGGGGATATGATAGCATTCATTGAGAATTCCTTAAGGCATAAGCGGATGAAGCAAGCTAGATCTGATTCCTCCTCGCATGATTTTTGTGCTACTTTTGATCCAATGACCTCAGCTGAAGCCAGAAAAGTGACCCTGATGTGGGGGATAGACATCCTTTGGCTAATGCATTTCCTTTTCTTTCCCTTGGAAGCCTAGATAATTTCTTCATCGGAAGGGTCGTAGCCTAGACTGAATCCTCCTTTGTTGTCAGGGAGCTCAATCAAAGAAGCCATCCTATGTCCTATGGCACCGAGGCCTTGGCCTAACTGAAAACCGAATTTGAGCATCTCTTTGGCTGCCATTAGAGTAGCGGAGGGCCATGTAGACTCGAGTTCTGGAGCTCTGGAGATCATAGAGACTACCTCAAAGCTGTGGAAAGTTGCCTCTGGGAAAGCATTAGCATCAATGTAAGGGATAGAATCCTCCTTGAAGATGGACCAGGGCTTCTCAGCCATAATAGTGATCATCTGATTCTTAGAGGGGTACTTGAGCCTCCGATGAAGGGTAGAAGCAACTGCGCCTGTGGTGTGTAACCAAGGCCTTCCTAGGAGCATGTTTTACGAGGAATCCACCTTGATGACTTCGAAGAATTTGGGGCCGACCCCGATTGTTAACCCGATCTCGCCTTACACCTTATGGAGAGTGCCATCAAAGGCTCTAATAATCATGTTGGTAGGGTGATGAGAATCAACAAGAATTCAAGGATCCATTGCATGTTCCAGTTGGGCCTATTACACGAGCAAGATCCAAGAAGATCAAAGAAGCACTTAATGGGCTGATTCAAGAGATTTGGGTTGATTCTAACGCAGGACATTCCAAGCTTGGCCCAAAGGAAGATGAAAGCGTAATAAATTTAATTCAAGCTATTTAGGGCTGATCTGGCTTAATTGAGAATGATTTATGGCGTGAATTAATGACTGATTGACTTTCCAGCTCTATATCAGTTAAGGCAGATTTTTTCCTATTTTGGATCTGCTAATTTCAGACCAAATCAACTTTTATTTAGGGTTTTATTATTTAGTACGTTTTTTAGGTATTTTCCTTGTTTTTAGGTGCATTTAATGCTTTTTAGGTCAAATTTGATTCCTGGTATGGTAAGGTATCAATTAGGAGTTATTTTAGAATATATTTTCTTGTCTGTCAAGTTTTATGGAGCCCTTAAATAGGCTCTGAAGTTTGTAAACGTTTTTTATAATATTATGGAATAAAATTCAGAAAAGGTGAGGCTTTGCTCTCTTTTGGTTCTTCAAGAACTGTGAACTTATCAAAGATTCTTCCTTGTGGCGTTCAAACTTTATACCTTTGGTTCGTGATTCTTTATAATCATTGGGTCAAGGTCAACTTATACCTTTGGTTTGCGTTTCAATTATAAACGTTGGGTCAGGGTTTCTATCATAAATCTAATTTTTAGCTTTCCTGGGTTAAATATTCCAATATTTTTGTTGGGTCTCAAAGCGTGTTGATTGAGGTTCGCATCATTTGGTATCAGAGCACAGGTTCTAAAATCAGTTTTCTATCCCTTTATCTTTTGTTTCCTGTTATCATCCTATCCTGTTTCTTTTGTGTTCTTCATTCAATGTTCTTATTATTATTATTTTTTTTGTTGAAGTGCACTAGGTTAAAATCGTGCACCTAGTTCCCAAAAAAAAAAAAAAAAAAAACGTGAAAAAAAAGATATCTGAAAGGAAATAGCAAAAAAAAAAAAAA